>NW_017618854.1:156348-315283 GCF_001879475.1 Ipomoea nil
GAAGTTCATCTCCTTCTTATGACAACTTACTCGAAAGGAATTTACCTGTCAAATCTGAGCAGGAGGTTGATGGAAAATTAACTGAGAGCTCCCCTACAAATTCAAACCAAAGAAATGAATTTTGGTAGGTATATTTCCCTTTTGTTTTTCTTCAGTGTTTCATATCAAGTACCCAAATTTTGTTTTGTACTTTTCCCTTTGTTTTTAAAATTGATCCATAGTATTCTTTATGAGTTCTTATGAAGCAGTATGTATTTCTAGAGACAATCCATTTCTACAGTCTCAGTGATAAATGTTCACCTAATTACAGCTCACCTTGCAATGATGCACACCAGCTGAAGCCATTAATAGAACTAGTAGAACATCAGGTGAGTTACCATGTTTTATTCTCATTTTAGTTTTAAAAATATTTGGTACATGATTTAGGTTATTCATTGAATCACAAACTAATGAATGCAGCAAATGGTGAAGATTCTGATGATAAGACAAAGTGCCCTATTGTTCAGCAAAAAGGACGTTTCAAAGTTACCTCTGAGAATGTTGATTTAGAAAGGTGAATTCATAACCATTTATGTTTTCCCAATACTATTGATAGATGAAAATTGCTTTTACACATAATTTCTTCCCATAGGTTCCTCCAACTCCAATGCTACAAAAAGCCACAGTGTGCAGGTTGGTCACATCCCTCAGCCTGAACTTTCCTACTATCAAAACATTCATGCTTGAGTTTGAACAAACTTAGTTGTACAGAAAGGAGATTAAAAAAGATCTTTTACGCTTGATTCCTGGTTTGATGCAGGCATTTACACAGCATCCATCTGTGTCTCAATCATTCGCACCAGAGTCCATGGCACCAAATATTCCTGTTCATTCATTTTTCAGAACATTGCAAAATATTTTGCAGACAAATATTATTCAAAGGGTAGGCATTGGTCAGAAATTGAAACATTTAAGCCTGTTTAGTAGCAGAAAATGTTATCAATTGTCTATCTCTAGTTTTCTAAAATTTTTCTAGTTCTCATTTTCTATTCGAAAACTAAGAAATTTGTTCAAATCCAAACAATTTCTAATTTGTAAAATATAGATTTATTTGAATTTTGATTGTTTCTTTCAGTGATCAATAAATAGTGGTGATGTGTGGTTGGTAGGGAGACGGGGTGGCGCTTGATATGTACGTAGTGATAGCAATAATGGGTAAATAGTTGGAAGTAGAGGTGGGGGTGGGGGTACTAGGTTGGGGTGAGATTAGGAATTTGGTGGTAGGTACGTACGTAGGTGATGACGTGTGATTGTATTGGTAGATTGGTGGTTATAACAAAATTTTATGAAGTTGGAAAATAATTAATTAAAAAACATATTTTATATTTTTTTTCTGAAAATTAGAGAATTTTTTAGTTAGTAAACATGCCCTGGAAGTTCCCCATTTGCATAAGAGGTATGATGTTTGTATCTTTGCACAGGACAATATCCTTAGCCTGATGAGGCAAGCCACTGGTTCTGATCCCATAGGTAGGAGCAATTAAAAATTTAAAACTCCTTTGAATTTCATTTATAACTTGTGCAAACAGTTTTACCCTCTTCAATGCACATTCATCTACCCTGTGCAGTGGACTCTGGATCCCTTTCTCTGAACCACGGAGCAACAGAGAAATCATTGGTACGCGTTTTGCTATAATTCTGTCCATTTGGCATTACATTTCTGTTTTCATTCCTTTAAATGCTCCTGCTAGACGGCTTCAAGTTTCTAACCATCTTCTTTAATACAACCAACAAAATTGCACATTCCCTTGTTACTTTAGCTGGAGATAGCTCATGACAAAGAGAAAGAACTACTTCGTGAAATCAGCGATTTGCAATGGAGGTATATTATGGTTACACACATTCTTATGACTCTCTCTTCACAATACAATTTACTTGCTCTGAAACCGTCTTCCTTTTATCTGCAGGCTCATATGTGCCCAAGAAGAGCTTCAAAGATACAAAACAGATAATGCTCAGATTTAGGAGATGTGATATTGCCTGCCACATATAGAATCAACATCCAAAGTTATTGAAATGGAAAATTTAGAGAATAAGTAGACTGCAGTGTAAGGGATGTGAAATTATTTAGTATGCTTTTTTTTTTTTTTTTTTTTTTTTTTTTTTTTTTTTCCTTATAATTTTAAACATTTTATGTACAGTTAGTTCCTTGCTAATAGGTGACGAGATGCTTTTTATTATCTCTACCAGTTTCTGCAGATTAACCAACAGTTATTCCTGTATATGGTTATTAACTTTTGAGTCTTCTCTACTCACTAAAATTTATTAGTTGCCTTAAAGTTGGTCCCAATGTCAGCATTTTTTTAATTACTCCGTACACACTTTTATTGTCGACTAGTTATATATGTTTGAGTTAATACCCAAAATAGTCCTCGACTATGTCGTAATTACCATTTAGTCCTCGACTATCATTCTTACCCAATTAAGTCCTCAACTATATAATTTTTACCCAATTTAGTCCTTTGTCAATTTGACTGTCAAAAGTGGAATAAAGTTGTAATTTTACAAGTTTTCTCCTTCCTCTGCATTTAGCAGCGCTAAACCATAAACCATGTGGCAATAAGCTCCGGTTGGGTTCTAAACCTGTTAGTATCGAAGTAGTGGTTGTGCATCAGATAGCCCATGAATTTGATTTTCAACGATTTTTTGACGATCGAAATCTGATCGGAGTGTATTGCTGCATGGTTTGGCGCTGCTAAATGGAGAGGAAGGAGAAATCTTGTAAAATTATAATTTTATCCCGACTTTTGACAGTCAACAAACAGTCAAATTAATACAGAGGACTAAATTGGGTAAGAATTATATAGTTGAGAACTTAATTGAGTAAAAGTTACATAGTTGAGGACTTAATTGGGTAAGAATGGTAATTGAGGACCAAATTGATAATGAGTTAATACCCAAAATCGTCCTCGACTATAGTGGTTTTTCTCAATTTCGTCCTAAACGACTTTGGTGACCTAATATCGTCCCAGACTTTTGTGTTTCGCTCAATTTAGTCCTCCATTTGTTATTCCGTCAAATTGGTATTAAATTAAGGGACAATTCAGTAATGTTAATATTGATCTCTCTTTACTTTCAACTTGTCAAGTGCAAAATTCCTCTTTCTTGTACGAATTACACCCCAGATTTACTCCCGGACCTGCAAATCAAATTTTATATTCGTAGTTTTAGGAGTAATTCGTAAAAAAAAAAGGGATTTCGCAGTTCACATGTCTATGAGTAAAGAGATGCCAATATTAAAATTACTGAATTGTCTATTTATTTAACACCAAATGGACAGAATATCAAATGAGGGACTAAATTGAGCAAAAACACAAAAATCTGGGACTAAATTGAGCGAAACACAAAAGTCTGGGACGATATTAGGTCACCAAAGTCGTTTTAGTGATTTTTCTCAATTTCGAGTATTAACTCAATTGATAATTATGGCATAGTCGAGGGACCATTTTAGGTATTAACTCTATATGTTTTAAATTACGATTTTAATTTTAATTTTAATTTTTGTTGTTGAATACTTTCATTGTTCTATCATCCCTTGTTAGCTCGAACTAGGAATGATAATATGTCAGGGATGTATCCCACATGTTTTTTACTAAAACAATCAACTTTCAAGGAATAGTGACAATAATAAGAAATTTTTAAAACTTATATAAAATTAGGAAAAATTCGTTTGAGACTTTAAGGGTCGTTTACCAACAGAAAACTGTTTTCTGTTTTCTATTTTCTAATTTTTCAGTTAACATGTTAGAAGTGCAAGTCTCAAACGAGTTTCTTGAAATTTCTGAATTGTTTTTGGATCATCAACGAGAAATGCAAAAAAACAAAAAGCTGACGAGACACATCAGTTTTCGATGGGTCTCGTCAGTCTGACAATAAAGGCTTCACGAGACGAAAAAACAAATGTCATTTTTTTTAATAGTTTCGTCTTTTTTTTTTTTTTTTTTTTTAAATAGTTTCATTTTTTGGACTTACGTATCTCACCACCGTATATCCATATTTCAAACCATTCCATCTATAAATATCACATATCTTATCACTCAAACTCACACATACATAAATGCCACCCCATCTTACAACTCCATACAGTCATATAAATACTACCATGATAGGCTTTATTTGATATCACAAAAAGGCACATCAGCCGTTGAAGAAAATAGGAATAAGGATCAAATAGGCCATTGAACTAGACACTAAAATACAATTAGACTATCCAACTCAAAAAAGTTACAATTAGGTCCTTGAACATGACAAATTAAAATAATTTAACCCAAAGTGACCTATTGACCTGGTAATTAGATGACATGGCGGTAAACAAATTACTTTTTTGAAAAAAAAATATTTTAATTATTTTAAATTTAAAGAAAGAAAGAAAAAATTTCTGGCCACCCCTTCCCCCTCGTGGACCTGTTTTCGTCTCCGAAGAGCCACGAAGACCATTTAGAATTCTTTCAAGCTGAAGTAGTATTGTGACTACTGTGCCTCCTTGATTCCATTACTCAAACCCAAAGCTTCATGGGAAAATGGTCTTTGATCAGAACAAAGCTCTCAGCCCTTCAGATTCACCTCTCTGATCTCTCCTCCGCCGCCAATGACAACCCTCTCTCGGCGGACCTTCTCCGGTCACTCTCCGCCACCATTTCAGACAGGCTGTCTCTTCAGTTCGCTGCCACAACCCCAACCCTCCCCGGCGGGAAGCGCAAGACGCAGAACAACATCTATTCCTTGCCCGCAAAAATCGATAGCCTTAGCAGGGACCTCGAGGTTCTTATCAAGAGCGGCGTTCTCTGCGAAAACGACGCCGTTTGGTTGAGTAGTTATTCGAAGAGGGAGACGATTAGGGCGGAGACGACGAATCTGATCACTCGGCTCCAGATCGGGACCACTGAGTCGAAGAACACGGTGCTCGACTCACTCCTCGGACTGTTGTAGGAAGACGATAGGAGCGTGTTGATCGAGGTGTCGAAGGGAGTCGTTCAGGTGCTTATCAGCCTACTCGATTCCACTTCTTCACCGGAGATTAAGGAGAAAATCGTCACCGGCGAAAATTTCTACCGTCGACTCGAGCAAGCTGTTATTTCATCTTTCTTTTTTATTTTTTTGAAGTTTTTTTATTTAAAAAATTATTAAAATATTTTTTAACCGCCATGTCATATAATTACCTGGTCAACAAGTCACTTTGGGTTCAATTGCTTTAATTTGTCATGTTCAAGGACCTAATTGTAGTATTTTTGAGTTGGATGGCCTAATTGCATTTTAGTGTGTAGTTCAATGGCCTATTTGACCCTTATTCCAAGAAAATAAATAAGAAAGTATAAAAACGTCATTCTTGGTATTGTTTTCTGTAATTCAAGACATATACAAGGAAAAGAGGTGAGCATAGTGTGTTTTTATTTGGAATAAGGTTCAAATTGGCCACTGAACGTAAATTGAAAATGCAATTAGGTCACTGAACGAAAAAAAATAAAGTGCAATTACACCACCGAACACTAAAAAAACGTGCAATTAGGCCACTGAACACTCCAAATGTAATCGTTATACCGTGCACCAGGGTGCGCACAGCAATGTGCGCCCTGCGCCTCCCAAATCGACGTCGTTTTGTTAAGTTGTTAAAAAAAAAATCATCTGTTTCGAATGCACATAAATTCATAACAGAATACACATAAACTCATAACAGAATACACATAATCTAACATAATACATAATACACATAAACTCTTAACATAATACACATAAACTCATAACATAATACACATAAACTCTTAACTGAATACACATAAACTCTTAACTGAATTCACATAAATTCATAACACAATACACATAAACTTTTAACTGAATACACATAATGGGGTTTGGTTAACATAATACACATAAACTCTTAACTGAATACACATAAACTCTTAACTGAATACACATAAACTCATAACACAATACACATAAAATTTTAACTGAATACACATAATAAGGTTTGGTCTGTTCAGAAGAACAGAGTGAGGTCAACATGACGTCAGCATGAAATGCACGCGTTTTTTGGCTAGACGCACATTGCTATGTGCGGCGTGGCGCACGATATAATTTGCCCTCCAAATATATGCAATTTCACCTGATAGCAGGTTACCTGCTTATGTGGCAACTGAATTGATATTTTTAAATAATTTTTAATAATTTTAATTTTAATTTAAAATAAAATAAAATAAAATAAAAACGACCCCCTTCTCCCCCTCTTCCTTTGTCTCCGGGGAAGAGGGTGTTAATAATGTTACATATTCTATTGTTATATTTATTGTAATAGGTTTATTATTTTATGTGGTGCTAGTCTGTTTGACTTAGACTAGGCTATTAGATAGGAGTAGAATACGTTATCTATTCCTATTACTATTGTAACATCTATCTTCAGTAATTGAATTTTGAAATTCCTTTCTCATCTGGTATCAGAGCCAGACCAAAGGTCATGGGTTCGAATCTCAACGCCACTCGTAAGCGGCTACGGTTTACCGGTCCACGTGTTGGTTGGAATCCACCGTACACGTGAGGGGGCGTGTGAGCATATATCCATTAATGTGTATCCAACTATGAGCTTAAGCTTTTAGTTGAGGTGGAGCACATGTTTCAATTTGTGAGCATATATCCATTAATGTGTATCCAACTATGAGCTTAAGCTTTTAGTTGAGGTGGAGCACATGTTTCAATTTGGTATCAGAGCAGGTTTGGGTTAGATCCTCCTGTTTTTTCTCCACCACTCCCAAAATGTCGACTAATTCTTCTGAACGAACAATCACCACCACTGCCCCACCATCCGCCACCACTTCCAATCCCCTCTCATCGGCACATCACTTTGTGTCGATTAAATTAACCTCCCGAAATTACCTTTTCTGGCGTACACAACTCGTCCCGTTCCTAAAAGGTCAAGAGTTGCTCGGGTACGTCGACGACGAGATTGAGTGTCCGCCGGCCACCATTGCCTCCTCCCCTTCCGGCGAATCTGCATCCGGCGTGGCAACCACCACCGGGCAAATCCCGAATCCGGCGTACAGATCATGGGTGAAGCAAGACCAGTCTATTTTGTTGCTCTTCGTCTCCTCCATGTCCGACGAGGTGTTGCATTTAGCGGTTGGCCAGAGCACGGCAAAGGAGGTTTGGGATTCCATTACTGCCGCCTTGGGATCCAGTACGCGCGCTCGCTGCCCCAATCTTCTTGGGCAGTTCCAGTCGCTGCGACAGGGGAATTCCTCACCGGCGGATTACATCGGCCAAGCACAGCTCCTGGTCGAAGCTTTAGCGCTGGCCGGCCGCCCTCTTTCACTGGATGAACAGAACTTATGGGTGTTTAGGGGTCTACGGCCAGAATTTAGGTCGATGGCAGCCTCCCTCACTTTGAATGGTAATTCGGTCTCCCTTCCTCAACTTGCTGATTTTTTACAGGCTCAGGAGTTCATCTACTCCGATGAACTCCCGATCGCGAACGTAGGCGGTGCTGCAGGTGGCGGACCTCCGGCAGCGCTGTATGCAGGTCGCGGCAGAAGCCAGTCGTCTGATGGCTCGTCTGGTGGTCGACACGGCTCCTCAAATCAGGGCCGTGGTCGCGGCAACCGGGGCGGACGAGGCCGTGGAGGTCGCGGTGGCGGGCAGCTTCGGTGTCAAATTTGTCGGGCAAATGGACATTCAGCAATCTATTGTTACAAAAGGTACACCACGCAGCCTCCCACGAATGCCTACTCGGCGAATGTTGCGGTCTCCGGTGATGAAGTGGCGTCGACCGGCGGTTGGTTCCCGGACACGGGGGCTTCGGCACATGCGACGCCAGATGCCTCCATGATGTCACAATCTGTGGACTACAATGGTGGGGACGTGCTCCGAGTCGGTAATGGTACGGGTTTAAATATTTCACGTGTTGGGTCCTCGTCTATTCCTTCCAAGTCTAAATTGTTACAAATGTCAAATGTTTTACATGTGCCAAATTTATCTGTCCCGTTGTTATCAGTTCAAAGATTTACTAACGAAAATAATGTATTCTTTGAATTTCATAAAAATTGTTTCGTTGTGAAGGATTCGATAACTCGGGCAATTCTGCTTAAAGGACCTACCACCGGTGGTTTGTATAAGCTCCTACTACCGCAGTCTCCTTTTGCGTTCATTACTTCCCGTACCACTCCTGTGATGTGGCATCGTCGATTGGGCCATCCTCACAATCAAGTTCTTCAAAAAGTGTTGCCTTTCTGTTCGGTCGTTCAGAATAAATCCAAGTCCATGAGTTCGTGCACCGCTTGTCATCTCGGGAAAGCCTCTCGTTTTCCGTTAGATAGGGTGTTAAAATCTAGTGATAATGTACTAGACTTGTTGTATACGGACATTTGGGGCCCGGCCCCGGTCCTTTCTAGTTGTGGTTTTCGATATTTTCTTTTGTTCGTTGATGATTGTACGCGTTTCTGCTGGTTTTATCCCTTACGGGTAAAATCAGATATTTATAAAACTTTTGAATTGTTTCGGGTCGCGGTAGAACGCCAATTTGAGCGTTCTATCAAATCTATCCAATCCGACCTAGGGGGTGAATATCAAAAACTGCATAAAATATTCCAAACTTTGGGAATTAACCACAGACAATCCTGTGCCTACACCCATGAACAAAATGGGAGGGTAGAGCGCCGGAACAGACACATAGTTGAAACCGGGCTCGCCCTCCTTGCTGAAGGCTCAGTACCCCTTGAATATTGGGATTATGCCTTCGAAACTGCTACAACCCTCATAAATTACCTACCCTCGTCAGCACTACAGTTTGAAAGCCCATATTACCGCCTATATAAAACACCGCCACCCTATAATTTTCTCCGTGTCTTCGGGTGTAAGTGTTACCCATATCTACGCCCTTACAACAGGCACAAGATAGAGTATCGCTCAACCCCGTGTGTGTTCCTAGGTTACCCTCCGTCATATAGGGGTTATAGATGTTTGGACCTAACAAGTGGAAAAATTTATATCTGTCGCCATGTCCGATTTGACGAGTCTGCTTTCCCTTTTTCAGACTCAACAATACAGGACACAACACAGCAGGCGGTTCAGTCCATCCCTTGGGGATCCGGGTCAGTTGTGACTCATCCGGCCCTGCCTCTTGTACATGTTCCGCCCGAGCCTACTCCACAAGTCCAAGAACCTGCACCATTGGCCATTGAAGGTCCCACGCAGGCTACACGGGGCAGAAGACGTGGGCCTCGCAAGACTATACCTCAAGATCGAGGCCATGTCATGCGCCTACGTCACATGACTCAGGGCACAAATGAGCAGTTCCAGGCCTTGACGGTTAATACTGATCCGACGTGTTACTCACAGGCTGTGGGCCACGCACATTGGCGTGACGCTATGGACCAAGAGTTCAATGCGTTATTACACAACAGCACATGGAGGCTTGTCCCGCCTCAACCAGACATGAATGTGATCGGGTGCAAGTGGGTCTATCGCACCAAGCGCACTGCTGATGGCGCAGTTGAGTGCTACAAAGCGCGGCTTGTGGCGAAAGGCTTCAATCAGGTAGCTGGGGAAGATTTCTTTGATACCTTCAGCCCGGTAGTCAAGCCGACCACGGTCCGACTACTCTTTTCCCTGGCTGTGTCCAAAGCCTGGACCCTGCGGCAGTTAGACGTACACAATGCCTTTTTAAACGGCCATCTCGCCGAAACAGTGTACATGAAGCAGCCACCAGGGTATGAGGATCCCACACATCCGGACTATGTATGTCATCTCCAGCGCTCTTTATATGGTCTCAAACAAGCTCCGAGGGCTTGGTTCAAGAGACTACATGATTTCTTGGTTTCTGCAGGTTTTTCACCTTCCAAAACCGACGTCTCTCTATTCCACTACACATCTGGAGAATCACGGGTCTTCTTTCTCGTCTACGTCGATGATATTATTATGATGGGCAATGATTCATTGCTTCTTGACGTCATGCTCAAGCGTCTCTTTGTAGCATTCAAGATCTGGGATCTCGGAACACCAAGTTTTTTTCTTGGTATAGAGACACTGCGAGTAGACGGGGGACTGCTTTTATCACAAAGACGGTACATGGGTGACATTCTCAACCGTGCCGGGATGACAGATTGTAAACCTCTTACAACTCCAGCTGCTGTTTCTCAAGCCGTTAGTCCTTCTTCTCAACCACATGAGAACCCGACTCAGTATCGGCGCATCGTTGGGGCTTTACAGTATCTCACCATCACTCGCCCTGACCTATCTTACGCTGTCAATCGCCTCTGCCAGTTCATGCACTCTCCGACAGATGAACATTGGGTGCTTGTTAAACGGGTTCTTCGGTATGTCAAAGGGACTTTGGATTATGGGCTTCGTATCTCGTCTTCTGCATCCTCGACTATTCATGCCTTCTCAGACTCCGACTGGGCCGGCTGTCCGGTAGATAGGAAGAGCACTAGTGGATATGCTGTTTTCTTGGGTGACAACCTCATCTCTTGGCTATCACGGAAGCAGCGCACTGTGGCCCGTTCGTCTACTGAGGCTGAATACAAAGCCTTAGCTGATGTCGCTGCTGAGGTTACTTGGGTAGTGTCTCTTCTTCGTGAGCTTGGCTTACACTCAGGTCAACCATCTACTATGTGGTGTGACAATCTAGGAGCCACATACCTCTGCGCAAACCCCGTCTTCCACGCAAGGACAAAGCATGTTGAGATCGACTACCACTTCGTACGTGACAAAGTTGCCTCCGGGGAGTTTATCGTTAATTTTGTGTCCACTAAAGATCAACTGGCTGATATCCTCACCAAACCGCTTCCGGGACCACGCTTCACTGCTCTCCGAGGCAAGCTCAATGTTGTCTCGCTCCCACCTTGAGCTTGAGGGGGTGTGTTAATAATGTTACATATTCTATTGTTATATTTATTGTAATAGGTTTATTATTTTATGTGGTGCTAGTCTGTTTGACTTAGACTAGGCTATTAGATAGGAGTAGAATACGTTATCTATTCCTATTACTATTGTAACATCTATCTTCAGTAATTGAATTTTGAAATTCCTTTCTCATCGAGGGGGAAAACCGGTCACCCTGTCCTTTTTTTTTTTTTTTTTTTTTTTTTTTTTTTTTTTTTTAATTTCAAATTTTAAAATTTATTATTAAAAATTATTAAAAATGTCAACTCAGCTGCCACGTAAGCAATTAACTTGTTAAAATTGAAGGTAACTTGCTATCAGGTGAAATTGCATACATTTGGAGTGTTCAGTGGTCTAATTGCACTTTTTTTTAAGGACTCAGTGATCTAATTGCATTTTCAGGTTACGTTGAGTGGCTAATTTGAACCTCATTCCTTTTTATTTTACTGGATATTTTTTCATTTTTTGTTCTTTAGTTAACAATTATTTATTGTATAACATATGTTTATTGTTGTATGCGAGGAACGGCCCATCTTTGAACTTCAATTAATACTCGCGAATCGTCTACGAATTTCAATTAAAACTCGCGACATATTTTTATAATTAATATATAAATATGTTGCGAAATTTTGTAAATTATACTAGTATTTTCATTTGTGCATTGCATGAAATTGACTTTTTATAATATTGTATGAATATTTGGACCGATATACAATTATATAAGTTATAACATCGAATATTATATAGTACAACTGATAAAATATGTTGGATCGGTTATGTTTTTTGATGTTATCCTTACTTGAATTCGAGCAAATAATTGACCAATTACCCGTGGGATGCACATATAAAATATTTTATTATATATTTTTATAATAAAATTAAAGATGAAATTATAAAAAAATTATAATATTGAAAGTGAATATAAGAGTAGTGCAAAATTATCACTCAATTAATTGAATAATATATGACTCGTTTGTCTGCAATTATCTTAAAAAAATCGATATATAATATGATTTATGTAATTATATTATTACTAAAATAAATATAAGAAAAAATGAGAAACAATTTAATTGTAATTATTATAAAAATAAATCCAAGCACACATGTTTAGTTTAATTACCATAAAAAATTATTTGACAATTATTATTACACAATTATACTAATATCTGTGAAATTATACTTTTATACCTTAAAAATATTCTTTTTCACCATATTGCCTTTACTTTCTTTTTCCTCATTCATATCTGAATGAATTAACTGTAATTATTATATAAAAAATTCAACGATCCATGTTTACTTGTAATTATACTAATATTTGTGTAATTATTAGCTAAATAAACATAATAATTATTAGCCAATTAATTTTTTAATTATGATAATAATTATTAGGTAATTATACTAATATTGCGCAATTATACTTTTATACCTTCAATATATATATATATATATATATATATATATATATATATATATATATATATAGAGAGAGAGAGAGAGAGATTACCACAAAATTACTATAGTAATTACACAGCATAATAGGATAGATAATTTATTTTGTTTAGTGTTATACCTTAAGTATAATATATATATATATATATATATATATATATATATATATATATATATATATATATATATATATATATGCGGGGGTTCTAGAAATACACCAACAGTGTTAACAACATGCACCAACAGTGTAAGAAAACACACCACAATGAAATGCAAATAAATAAAAAAAAAACACAAACAAAATACACAATACACCCAAAAAAATATACCTTATAACTCACCACACTTTAATGGTGTATTTCCGAACCTTACTCACACCTAATGGTGTGTTTTTGGTGATGCGTACATAATTTGTGTGTGTTTTTTGTGGTGTATTTCTTAACGTTGCTGGTGTATAATCACTCAACTATTGGTGACGCTGCACCGCCGCACCTGAACTTAACTATATATATATATATATATATATATATATATATATATATATAATAATAATAATAATAATAATAATAATAATAAAAATAAAAAAGTGAATTGTAATTATAACAAAATTCTAACGACCATGTTTAATTGTAATTATACTATTATTGATAGAACATATTAGCTCTATGTATTTGGTGCGTATATCAGTGTGTACGAAATATGTGAAGTAGAGAGAAATTTGGCTCAAACAACCCTTTGTTATTAGATGTTGTTAGAGTAAGTAGATAAGAAGAATCTCTTGAGTGTTGTAGAGAGAATAGTATGAGAGGAAGTGAAAGTATCCCTCCCTTGAAGGGTTGAGGCCCTTAAAATTCAATATTTGACTTCATTCCAATAGGTACTAACTACTCGGATATTTGATCTCGACCTGAATACCCAAACAGATGTCTGAACATACAGAGAGGTTGTTAACCCAAAATTTCGTTTTATAAATTCAGTATTAAAAAATCTCAAAGTAGCTTTTTCACCCCATTAAAAATTTTTGTGATCAATCGGTGTTTGAATAAAATAATTTTGTTTCATTTTAAAGTTAATTCGACACCGAAGAAATGAATTTCATTCGAAAATTCCAAAGTTTTCGGGTACTTCGCGTACCAATATTTAAATCGAGAATTTTAACCGAGTGAGACCGGGAGAATTCAAAAGGGAATTTTGAACAAGTGTTCATCCTTATAGCTTTTGGAAAAATTCACTTTCAACCCCAAAGTAATAAAGAAATATCATTTCTAGCCTATGGTTCATGATACATGGTGGACCACAAGACATCCAAAAATCCCTTATAAAATCATCTTTTAGCTTGGGGAAATTATCCCTTTGCCCTCAACCAATCATTGTGAATCATCCTAGGGTTTTGAACCCTATATAAACCCTTCATTCCATCACATTTTCCTGATCTTACTCTTTTGCCTCTTCCTCATTTTCTTGGCTGCCAATAACAAGAAGAAAGAACACAACCTAGTAAGCTTGTTCATCCTTCATTCTAGCATCATTTCTCTTCTAGTTTTCTTTAGTCTTTGAGGTTCTAGGCTAAGGATAGAAGGCGTGTTGGGAAGTGTAGGTGGTGAAGGAGGCTCAAGCTAGGCCAAGAGGAAGAAGAGATCCAAGCAAGAAGACTAGACTACAAGAGGTATAACCCAATGCATTCCTCTTTAGATTTGGCTCTGTGAAGCCTCGTTTTGAGTAGAAACTATGAGTTTTTGATGTGTTTATGCTTGAAAGTGATCTAGTATGTGTTTGTGAGTTGTTGAGATTGTTTTGGAAATGTTTGGATGAGTTTTTGCAGGTAAAATCCCATATGGTGCACAACACAGTGTGCACCAGATCAGTGTGGCGGCCCTAGCCGCGGCCCATCAGAAGGGCCGCCGGCTAGAGCCCTGCCACCACGGGACTAGGGCATGGCCCTAGAAGAGGGTCGTAGCCTAGTCCCGACACATCAATGGGGCTCCAGGGGCGGACTATGGAGAGTCCCGCCCCAGGTCCCTGAGTATTGTTCTAATGAGATTTTTGTGCAGTGGTCGGGACGTTGTGGCTCAGCTACGTGTCGTTTCGGACCGAGTGTTACGGGCCCTTGTGGCTCGGCTCTTCGGGCTCGTCTCGACGCACGTTTTGGTTTTGATTTCGTAGAATTTGGATTAAAAACAAGTATGTTAAGAAGGATTTTGTGAAGAAATGTTACACAATGCATATTTTGCAAAATTCTCTGTGTTTGAGAAATTGTTGATTATGAAATCAAATAATGTTTTTATTGAGAAAAGAAGCATGATCCTTTGAGAATATGATCTATTATGAAAACATGATTAAATTGTATTATTTGATCAATGAGAATAGAAGCATACTTGTTGAGTGAAATGTATAGAAATTGCTATTTTTGCAAACCAAGCATGTTGATACATTTTTGAATACTTCATGTTAGTGTATACATGATTTAGAAGCATGTTATAGAGCATTTTGACATTTCACATGAGTCATATTTGGAAAATGCTTAAGGGACCAACGTGAGTCCAAGAATACTTTCAAAAACCATAAGCATGTGGTATATCATTCTTTGATGCATTGAGAAGTAATAGAATTGTTGCATGCATGAGATTGATGCATGAGAGATATATTTATGTATAATCTATATTAGTGAGGTTTTGGAGGATACGTTTGGACTATGTTCCTCTCGGAAGATATTTATGGACATTGCGGTCCCAGTATATGTAACGCGGCGTATTCCCACGTTACGAGGTTGGAAACTTCCCGCCGGGCTTGGAATCCTGGTTAGGGGGTGTGCACACTAATAGTTCGATACCTGATTCCAAAGAGTTTGAACCACGAGATTGGTTCCATAGACGGTACGAGATATTGGGTCGGAATTATGCCGTTCCCGATGGGGTAAGTCACACTTCTGTGAAACCCTAAGCCGTCTACGAGTGTAAAAGAAAGAAAGAGAGTCAACAGAGACTCAAGAAAGAGAGTCAACAGAGACTCAAGTATGAGAGTCAATATAGACTCGATAGAAAGAAAGAGAGTCAAGAGAGACTCGAGAAAGCAACAAAGAAACTTTCACAGAAAGTACTCTATTTTATATATGAGTGTGTGATTGTATTATTGCACGAGATTGCATATGAATAGGAGTATATTATTGCGCGAGATTGCATATGAATAGGAGTATATTATTGCACTAGATTGCATATGAATATGAGTATATTGTTGCACTAGATTGCATACAAGTATGATTATATTGTTGCACGAGATTGCATAAGAGTATGAGTATATTGTTGCACTAGATTGCATATGAGTATGATTATATTGTTTCACGAGATTGCATAAGAGTATGAGTATATTGTTGCACTAGATTGCATACGAGTATGATTATATTGTTGCACGAGATTGCATATGAATATGAATATATTGTTGCACTAGATTGCATATGAGTATGATTATATTGTTGCACGAGATTGCATATGAATATGAGTATATTGTTGCACTAGATTGCACAAGAGTATGATTATATTGTTGCACTAGATTGCATAAGAGTATGAGTATATTGTTGCACTAGGTTGCATACGAGTATGATTATATTGTTGCATGAGATTGCATAAGAGTATGAGTATATTGTTGCACTAGATTGCATGAGAGTATGATTATGTTGTTGTACTAGATTGCATAAGAGTATGATTATATTGTTGCACAAGATTGCATAGGAGTATGATTATATTGTTGCACTAGATTGCACAAGAAACGTGGCCATAATGTTATACATGATTGTATGCGAATGAAGCATCGTAAGAGGATTATTTAAATGAGAAGATTAACTTAAGGTATTCCTTGAGCATCATTGTTGTAATGTAGTAGAAGTTCTACTTAATGAATTATGTGATAAGAGTATGGAAGCATGTGAACACCTGTTATATGGTCTTTTAGCATGATCCTATCTGTAAGTATGAATTGCTTGATAAGCTACTTGAGAAGTCTATATGTTGATAAATCTACGTGATCAGTCTTATACATATATAAGTATGCCATCTGATGTTATAGGGTGCAAGCATCTAGAAAGAATGTGATAAATCTAAAGATGATTTGAGATCAGATTAGCTTATTGCTATAAAGATATCAAATGTTTTCAAAGTATATGTTAGAATGCTTTACAGGGTTGAGTGTGGTTATACTTAGCTTCATGCTAACGGGTGTTTTTCCTGTTTATCTATGTGTTTCTTGCAAAACCCCTTTCAGGTAGGCCTAGCAGTGAGAAGAGATCGAGTTAGATTAGTCTCTTAGTTTGAGATGTCTAAACTCTAGTTTTATTTATGATGATGTTCAGGATTTAGACTTATGACTTATGTTGGAGGATTGATGTAGACTGTTTTGGGGTGACGTTTCCCCCCTTATCTTTTTCAGTATTTATTCTTAGTACCCAGACTTAATCGTATTTTGTAGTTTTACCCCTTTAGCCTGTGCAATCACCAAGAGTGGTGGTTGTGGCGGTGACACCCCCACTATTTATCTTCTAGTTTTCCGCTGCCTAGTTTATGATAATGACTGTTTAGAGATGTAATTAAGAGTTAGAAAAGTGGGGTGTTACAGAGGTATACTTAGGGAATAATCCCTATTAATAATTATGGTAATTATTAGTTTAGTTTGCATAATAATTATTAGTAAGTTAATATGAGCGCAATTAATTCCTTAATTATTTTATTCATCGTACCAAAAACCCTCAATAACCCTCCAAACCATGCCATTCATGGCATAACTGTTCAGAGCAAAACATCATCAGAACCTAATTATCCCAAATTGTTTACAATCAAACACTGAAATTAAGACAATTTTTCTTTTTTGATAATAGCATTCTTTGTCTTCTTAGAGCTTTGTGTGGATGAAAATTCATCTAACAGACTTCTTTCACAAGGCCACTTTCTGTTTCAGTGAATTCTTTGGCAGAATCTTGGTGACAAATTGGCCTTACCACTTAGTCGTCAGAAACAAACTCCTATTACAATAACAATAAAAATAAAATTGTTAGTTTTATTATTCTAACTACTGTCAATTATTTACGTCAAATAATATTTCCATTGAAGATCAATTGAAGAAGGAGATTGACAACCTCCTAAATCAAGAGATCTTAGCAAGGTTGTAATCTACATTGATACATTTCTAATTCTACTTTTATATTGCTTTCTTATGTTTGATTTCATGCTTTTAATGTTGATTGCTATGCTTGGCTAAGATTAGTTAGGGATTGAATTGTGAAGTGATTGATTATGATGCCTATCTGACTTAATTCTTGAATTGGGGATTGAATACTTGCTATGCTTGAAGTTTTGTTGTTAGGGTTTGATTTGTAAGCATCCTATGGAGCTATGTCACCTCCTAGGGTTGTGCTAAGCAAGTGATCTAGGCAAGAGATTGCTGGATCACTTGAAGCTTCTAACCTTGGAATTTTCTAGCCCCATAATCCACTTTGGGTTGGGTAGAAAGGTAGTGTAGGCAAGTGTTCGCGGAAAGGTCAAGGTGACTCCAAGAGCCCGACATAAGGAATTCTAGTGTCCTCCTAGACAAATCCTAGTAGTTGAAAGACGAAAGGAGAATAGCTTCCTCCCTAGGCTTAGCATATGCAATGCCCTTTCCCATGTCAAATGATCCTAGGTGCATCATGATCATCGCTAGCAATTCAACCCCTATTTCCTTTATTTGTTAATTCATTTTAGTTAATTCGTTGTTCGAAGTCTACACGACCAAACATATTGCGTGACATCCACTCAATTGTATGCAAACCTCCTTCTTACCATTGACAATGCAAGGCTACTTCGAACGGCCGTCCTCTTGAGAACGATAAATCCGGGAGTCATCCCACAAACTTTTTGACATTAACGCTATAAGAGAAAAAGAGTGATGTCAATCGCCTTTGTCAATCTTTCTTCCACGTCCTTCGCTTCACTCCTTTGCATTGTCATCTCACCTTGAGGATTCACCGGGGGTCGGTAAAGAGCATTCGATGGTCCTTGGTTGAATTGAGGACCATAAGTGAGTCTTCCTCTTTCCATTCCCGGGCCATATGTGGTCTTGCCTTGGGGTCTTCCTTGGTAATTCGTATTTTGCCATCCACTTCCTTGTTTCCAATTCGCATTCTCATTCTCTTTTCCCCAACCATTGCCTCTTGGAAGTTGTGGGTAATTCACCGCTTCTACTTCTTCAATATGGATGGATGATTTGCAAATGTTTGTATCATGTGGACCGCCGCAAATGTTGCAATATAAAGCCAATGCCATACAAGGTTGAGCTTTGGCATCTAGCTTCTCAACGATGGTTTGCAACCTTTTGATCTCTTGTGTCATTGCCTCTACTTTCGCTTCTTGTGCCACACTTCCTTTCACTTCGTACATTCCAGATCTAGAATCTCGCTTGTTGTACCAAAACAAAGTGTTTGAAGAAATCCTTTCAATCAAAGCTTTGGCATCCGCTGGAGAAGAGGATACGAAGGATCCACTAGATGATGAGTCTAATAGCATCTTTCCCTCATCCGTTAGGCCGCCATAGAACGAGCTTATGACGTCTCAAGGGTGAAGTAAATCCGGTGGGGATTGTCTTCTTAAAGACTTGAATATTCGCCAAGCTTCTCCTAGACTTTTCAACGAACCCTTTTTAAACTCTTGGACTTACTTTCGAATTTTCATGGTCTTTGTCAATGGAAAGAATTCATTCATGAATTCTTTGTGCAATTGTGCCCATGACCTAAAATGGGCATCATCTTGTGCGTCCAACCAACGCAATGCTTCTCCTGCAATAGAAAATGGAAAATACTTTAGTCTAACAATTTCATCGCGCACGCCCTCTTACCTAAACATCCCACATGCTTGTATGAATCAAGTAATATGGGTGTGTGGGTCTTCTGAAATAGATCCTCCGAATGGTTTGTTTTGGACAAGACTTAGGACCGTTGGGTGGATGTGAAAATTGATGTTATCAAGAGGGGGCACGCAAATTGAATTGTGCATAGAAAATTCCAGCGTCATGTAGTCGGCAATTGATCTTCCTCTCCCTTCATGAGGAGCACCATAGTAGTCATCTTCCCCAACAATGTTCGGTTGGTTTTTTGTCCTCCGTTTGCATTTTGTTCTTGAAGTGGTGGTTCTTGTGGTCATTGGGCTTCCCCAAAGGCATTTCCTCCTTGGTGGTTCATAAGTGGTGTGTGCATAGGATTCCTTATTGTCGCTCCTTGATTTTGACCACTTGAAGAGGCCATCTCATTCAATGGAATAGATTCACGTGGTGTTCTCCTCCGGATTGCTCTATTGATTTCGGGAACCAAAGGCGCAAGTCCTAAGTTTCCCTTCAATCTTGTATGCATCCAATCCTGGAATAGAAGTCAACCAATATTCCTCCTCACAACTAAAAGTAGTTGGTGAGCGTTAGAACAAACAATATGTAAAATGTAATACCCCCGATTTTCATGCCATTTTAAAACTTAAATACGTAAGGTAAGCTAACTAACATATAACATAAAACGTAAGCACAACGGAAGTCTAAAATAAAAACCGGGAAAACCAAGGAGTGTTATGCCACATTCACCTCAACGCGAATGCGCAGGCAAGTCTAAAACCATCCAACTATTTTGTTCAACAACTGTGGCACACAGGCCAAAACACTAACTACATTGTTAAAAGGAGCTAAACTACCAACGGCTAACGCTCTCGCCATGTCTACTCAGGACCTGTAAAACACATAAAGAAAGAGGACGACGCCCAGTCAGCGAATATTGCTGGTAACCCATTAGTACGCGTTCAATAGCATATATAAATAGTATAATACAAAATTATTTTCGAAACGGAATATAGTATATATCAATTCAAAGCCAAAGAGAGAAGTCAACTGCAAAGACTCTATTTCACTCTCAAAAGAACAAGGGAAATCAACATCCCAAGACAACATAAAGACAAGACAACAACAACATAACTCAACACAACTCAAGATGTAATCTACTGATCACAAAGTAGAAGACATCAAGGCAAAGACAACAACAACAAACAAGTACAACTCGAGGTGTATTCTATTGATCACAAGGTAGAATACCACTCGACATGCTCATCAGAAAAGGATAGACATCCACACATTGGCACTACATGCCACAATGACACTTCATGTCACAAGTTCCAACCTTATGCCCTGTTCCAACCTTATAGCTACCCCCGGCCTTATTACGGTTCCAACCTTTACCTCCGAGTGCCACCCTGTACTTCCAAGTCCAACCTTTTGCCTCCGGGAACCGTCGTTCCCCCTCCAACAACTGCCAAACGTACAGTACACGAGGGTACATTGCAAGATCATATCACAAAACCGCCAAACATGTGAGCTAAACTCACGATATCAAACCACCAAACTCAATTCATGGCTACCACGAGGACCACATCTGTACCTTGGTGATTAATGTCCCATACCATTAACCGTGCAATCAAGGTACAACCAATACACACATTTTCCATCACGGGAGTCAATCAATGGATCACAACAAAGATATGAAACCATACTCAATCAAGGAAGGACTACAATCCGACACTAACGATGATCAACACAAGTTGTCACCCACAATAGGAATGAACAAACTGCACACACTAGCATTTCAACATCAAACTAGCATTCTTATCAAACGGGTAATCCAAACATAGTTCCGAAGAACGTACAAGACTCATCATGGTTCAACGAATCACAAGGTTGAACACTTAGCACGATTCAAGACACCAAATCCTACATGGATTCCTAACATACCGTTCTAGACATACGTAACATCAAGAAGATACTCAAATAGCCCAACAAGCAACATCGAGAAGTGAAAACATCAATTAGTGAGTCAAAAGAATCACGGGGAACAAATCCCCAACAACACCCATATGTGTTCCCCGCGGGTGGGGCCACGGGTGGACCACCACCCGTGGTTCCGCCCGCGGGTACGAGACCCCATCTCACTTGTACCCCGCGGGTGGGGCGGCGGGTGGTGCACTACCCACCGTTCCGCCTGGGGTACCAACCCTGTACCAAAATAATCCCTTCAGGGATTTTCAACACCAAGTCCAAATTCAAGTCCAAAACACCCAAAATCTCACAAAATACAACAACATGACTTGAATCCAAGAAATAGCCAAGCAATGGCATACAAGAACCCTAATAACAAGCTCTAGATATGCATTCTCACAAGACAATGCATCAAATCTCACATTTCATAGCAAAAATCACATGTAGAAGTCAAGAAATCATCATATAGGTAAGAAAATAGATTTTGTAAAGCATGGGTTACCTCTTTTAGCCTAAACCTTCACTTTTCACAACCTTACAAGCTTCTCCCAAAGCTCTCCTTCAACTTCAACTTCAAGAACACACCAAAAGACAACAAAGATTCTATCTTTTAGAAAAGACACCTAAAAAGGTATTAAAAACACTAAGGGACCATGGATCTTACCCTCCCTTATGCTCAAGGTTAAGAAAGTTTGAATCTTGGAGACCAACTTGAAGAATCTAGGATTGCCCAAAAGTTGGCTTGAAGAAGAAGCTAACAAATTTTCTAGAGAGAAGGTGGAGCTTTTGTGTGTAGGGTGTTAGGGAAATGAAATGAAGAATGACTCTAGGTTAGCTTGTGACACAAACATAAGGTGAAAAGTCTTCTTTACCCTTAATAAAGTGGGAAGTGTAAGGATACAAGGGAACAATTCATAAAGCTTAGAGTACCACCCATTGACTTGGATTGACTAGTCAATTTCTAGTCCCCCGACTATTGAATTTTCAGGATTAAAGGAATAAATTATCAATTAAGCTAGGATTAATTATCTAATTAATCCTTAAATAGATTTTGGATTTACGGGGTGTCACATAAAAGAAAAACAAACACAAGAAAAAACTCAATCAAACACAAACAATATCTCACGTTAACAACACTTAGCTAGCACCTATTGCCATCACCAACAACGACGCCATTTTGATGTTTTTCCTTTTACGTGTATTCGGTCGTTTGCATTCGAAAATGCTTTTTACGCTGCACGACAATCAAAGGTTTTGGGATGACTCCCGGATTTTATCGTTCTCGAGGAATGGCCGTTCGGAGAAGCTTAGTGTTGACAATAGTAAGAAGGAAATTTGCATTTGATTGAGGAAATGTCACACATTAAATTTGGAGTCGTGTAGGTTTCAAACAACAAACAATGAAAATTGAAATAACAAGTAAAGGAAATAGGGGATGAATTGCTTAGTGATGATCATGATGCACCTAGGATCATTTGACATGGGGAATAGAACATTGCATATGCTAAGTCTAGGGAGGAAGCTATTCTCCTTTCGTCTTTCAACTACTAGGATTTGCCTAAGAGACACTAGAAATCCCCATGTCGGGCTCTTAGAGTCTCCTAAACATTCCTCGAACACCTTGCCTACACTACCTCTCCAACCCAACCCTATAGGGTTATGAGTTTAGAAAATGTCAAGGATAGAAGCTCTGAGTGATCTAGCAATCTCTTGCCTAGATCACTTGCTTAGCACAACCCTAGGATGTGGCCTAGCTCCATAGGATGCTTACAAATCAAACCCTAACAACAAGACTTTAAGCATAGCAAGTATTCAATCCCCAATTCAAGAATTAAGTCACATAGGCATCATAATCCATCACTTCACAATTCAATCCCTAACTAATATAGCCAAGCATAGAAATTAACATTGAAAGCATGAAATCAAACATATTAAAGCAATAGAAATGTAGAAATAGAAGTATATCAATGTAGATTACAAGCTTTGCTAAGATCTCTTGATTAAGGGATTGTCAATCTCCTTCTTCAATTGATTTTCAAAAGAAATCCTAAAGAGTTATCTAAAATCTAGAGGTTTTTGGTGTTTCTCTCTCTAAACTACTACATACTAATATGAAAATATGAAAGTTCTCTCTCTACAATCTAACTCTCTCTTGAGAAAATGAATCTACAAGACATAAATAGCCTCCCCTTCACTAATTCCACAGGAATTCGCGATGAATACACAACGCACGTCACAACGTGCATTGTCTAGTTAAGTTCTCAATCTACGAATCTCGCAATGTCCGTTGTGCCGTTCGTGGAACTCTCTGTTTCTCCACAACGCATGTCACAACGTGCGTTGTGCCTCTTTGTGGAACTTTCTGTTTTTCACAACGGATGCCACAACGTGCGTTGTGCCTCCTGTCTTGGCCTCGCTTGTCTCCTTTTCCCGCTTTGTTCTGGCCTATGCCACTTTGCCTTGTTTTTAGGTAAATTATCCTACAAAAACATAAAATACAAATGTGGTAACATTTTATAACATAATGCACAATCATAGCTTAAATGGCCTAAACATGGTACACAAAGGATCATAATTAGCTCAAAATACTCCTAAATGAGACCCTAAAACTAGGTGTCTTTGACACTTATCACTTACCTTCAAATTTATTAATTTATTATATTCACTACATTGTCCATTGTCTTCTTTTTACATTATCTTGTAATTAAATATCAAGGTTATAATACAAAACATGTTATATATATTTATTTACCAAGTATTTTATACTAATATAATAAATATTAATATTTTGTTCATACTTTCACATGATAACCTACGACACACATCTCATAACACATGAAACATGTAGGGGAAAAACTACCACTACTAAATATCAATAGGTGTTTGTAAGATAAAGAGTTGGTGTTACAACTAAAATCTCAGTCATATACACAGAAAGGAAAATATGAAGCTTCCTACACCATAATCTCATTGCATGATGAATCCCTCTATGCTGCCACCAATAACCTAATTGCACATGACACACTACCAATAAAAAAATATGTAAAGAGGGGACACGTACTGAAGATGAAAACAATGACAGAGAATTATAAGAATTAGAGAAATTTAATCAAAAGTAGTATTTATTTAGATTATCACTTTAAGACTAAGTATTTAGACTAGCGTTATTACAAAGTTGCAAACATTTATTTTAGTTACAATTATAATAAATCTCTCACGCATATTATCTTGAATTTATATACTTTAAATTACCGATTTAAATAAACAAATTCAACATTTATTTACCTATGCATAAACATCTCCTATATAATATTGCATTGATATATTTGAAATACTTATTTAAAAATAATCATTGGGTATTATCGCATTCGCGCAAAGCGCGTAAAAAACTAGTAATTTAATAAGAGTAAAATCGAGTACTAATTATGTAAACCTTGATTGGGATGGAGTTCGAATCTAAGACCTTTCTTATTGAAATCAATGAGTAAGTTAACGGAGAATATAATTTTTAAGGGAATTTTGATTGTGATGGGGTTCGAACCTAAGACTTTTTATTTTTTTTATTATTTTATTGAAATCATATAATTAAAGATAAATTTAGAAATTTCAAGGAAAAATTAAAATCTGAATAATCTGAACCAATCATTTGATTTAATAATTTGGCCGACATTTTTTCTACCTATTATATGTTTAACTTCTTTTGGCTTTCATGGAAAATACTTGGTGTACTCCCATTTTAAACTCCCAACTTGTACTCCCTCTCACATGATGAAAATAACGAATCTTGGTTTGGTTTGCCACCTCAGGGAGTATAAATAAGGGAGTAGAATTTTGGAAGTCTATGTAGTAGAACTCTTTATTAGTATAGTAGATAGTAGATAGTAAATAGTAGATAGATAGATAGTAGATGTTTTAAGGAATAAGGGTCAAATAGGCCATTGAACTACACACCAAACTACAATTAGGCCATCCAACCCAAAAAAGCTACAATTAGGTCCCTGAACCGCACAAATTCAAACAATTAAACCTAAAGTGACCTGTTGACCGGGTAATTAGATGACGTGGCGGTTATCAAATTAATTTTTATTATAAAAAATTATTTTAATAATTTTTAAATAAAAAACTTAAATGAAAAAAAAAATAGGAAATCTCGCCGGCCAGCTCCTTCCCCCTCCTTCCTCTCCGATTGCTGCCTCTCTCCCTTTTTATTCATTTCCACTCCAAACTATAATGTTTATTTGCATTCGATTTCACGTCCCTGATTTGTTCTTGCCCATTTGCTAAAACCAAAAAACTTCTCTCATTTCCGGTCATCAAATCATAGCAGGAAGAAGAAGAAGAAGATGAAGAGGTTTGCTGAGATTATCGCCATTAATCCTAGTATAATGCCCAAACTTCTGAAGACTTTCCAGCATAGGTGTGCTGTTTGGTTGGTACCAATGCTACCTCGGCTACCAAACCTCTGAAGATCCCCAAACCTCGGTTTGGCTGTCATAGGTGCGCTGTTTGGTTGGTAGCCGATGAATCCGTCTCGCCGTCGAGTGAAGGAGCAAGGGTGTCAGGCGCCAATGCACCGGCATCATCGGGTGGGAGAAGATGTTGGTGGTGATGGGGATGGCGGAGAGTTTGAAGGTGGCAGCAACTTCCTCGGCGCGGGTGCAAATGCAGGAGACTTGCCTGGCGGCTGCGGAGACGACGACGGGGCAATGGAATCAAGGCCGGGAGGGATAATCAAGCTTCTAACCTGCAAAATCGATATGTGGTAGCCCTCGTGAGCCCTTAATTGCCGGTAGCCATACACGTCGACTAGAACAACGTCGTCAACCTCTTCGTCTTTTTCTCCAAGTTCATGATCATCACCTCCTCCGGCGGGTTTTTCCCGTTTTAAACAATTTCTTTTTTACATTTTTTATTTAAAAATTATTAAAATAATTTTTTAAAATAGAAAGTAATTTAGTAACCGCCATGTCATCTAATTACCTTGTCAACAAGTCATTTTAGGTTCAATTGTTTGAATTTGCACAGTTCAGGGACCCAATTGTAATTTTTTTTGAGTTGGATGGCCTAATTGTAGATTGGTGTGTAGTTCAATGGCCTATTTGATCCTTATTCCATGTTTTAATTATTTCAGGAAATTCGCATTTTGTATTCCAGCGTCTACAGTTTAGTTGTATAATTAAAACTATTTCATCAAAATTTTCATTATTTCATTTTGAGATGTACGTTCAGAATATATTCTTTTCATCGTAAAATTATGTAGTTCTGTAGTAGATTTTTATGTACTGCCAATAATATTTGTAATATTAGCAACTTAATAGAATATTTTGATAAATTTATTAAAATATTGTATGTTGTAACTCAGTATGTTACATCATTGTGAAAAGAACTATTCGAAAATGAAAGTTACGTTGTTTGTGAATCCATTATCAGTAATCCCCAATTAGGGTTTTTTGGGTAGTGGTTAGGGTTTAGGGTAGGTTTAGATATTGATATGGTGGGGCGGTTGAATTGGTGTAGTGGTGCATTATGGTGGTAAATGTTGTGAGGCGGTGTGGAAGTGGTTGTGCATTGTGGGATGGATTTGTGATAATAGCTGCGGCTTGTAGATGTAGTATTTGTGAATTGGTGTTACATTGTTAGTGCATCGTTGTTGTAGTTTTGGTGTATTATGCTATTAGTTGTGGTGCATTATACTGTCTGTTAGAAATAATTGTATAAGATTTTGATGAGTTAAAAATGTAATTTGAAAAATTTTAGTATCCTCAATTTTATTTACTATAAGCTACTTGGTACAAGTAATTTAGACCAAGGGACAAGAAAATAAATTTATTCGAGCCAAGAAAAAGAAAGAAAAATAAATTTCCTAAATTGTTATTTGGAGCAAAATGATGTGGAAATTGTTTTGTTTTGTTTTGTTTGTTTTTAGTTTTTTTTTTTTAATTTTTTTTTTTTTTTTTTTTTTTTTTAAGAAGGAGTAGCAATGCTTGTTGAAGAGATGTTCAAGTCAAAGTCAACCTTCAAGAGTAGAAGAGGTGAAGCACAAGCTTGATGAGGAGAAACATGTTAGAATCCTTTCTAGAACATTTAGGTTCCGTTTGGAATGTAGGAAAATGACTCTTGGAAAGTGTTTTCTGAAAAAATGAGTCATTTTTCAAAAAACATTTTCTTTTATGGTGTTTGGCTATACAACAGAAAATTGTCTTTGTGTGTTTTGTTCATTTTCCATAAAATGAGCAGGAAAATGAACATAATTGTATACTTTAGCATTTTAATTGTTTGATACTTTTGATAAAATCCTTCTATGAATAGCACTCATTAAGCCTTGTGGATAATTTTGAATGTGTGTGTGTGTGTGTGTGTGTGTGTGTATATAGGGACGCACTCAGGTGCGAATAAGTGTCCAGGAAGGAAATGCGAACGAATCAGCGCGTGACACGTGTCCAGATCTAATAACTTAAAAAAAAACGCGGTGGCATTTTCGTAAATAATTGAACATCGAAGTGCAAGTAAAATCTCTTATAAGTGCACCTATTTTCACCTATAAGTGCATGTAATTTTGCCTTGTTAGCATTCACTTTCCGCAACCATTCATGCACCTGGGTGTGCTTATAACTATATGTGCAACTATTTATAACTATAGGTGCAACTACTTATAACTATATGTGCACCTACTTTCACCTATAAGTGCATGTAATTTTGTCTTGTTAACATTCATTGATCTGAGTTCAGCGGGTAGTAATACTCCTGAAAACCACTCGCAAACATTCATACACCTAGATGCAACTATTTAGACCTATGTGTGCAACTACTTAGAACTATAGGTGCAACTACTTAGAACTATAAGTGCAACTAAGTATTGATGCTCAGTGTAAATTTTTACTTGCACCTATAATACATTTTACATGCACTTGTAATACATTTTACTTGCACTTCGATGTTCAATTATTTACGAAAATGCCACTGCGTTTTTTAAAAAAATCAGTGTTTCTCATCCATTAGATCTGGACACGTGGACGAACAGAATCCATTCCTATTTCGCGCCTGGGCGAGCCGTTCGCACCCGAGTGCAACTATATATATATATATATATATATATATATATATATATATATATATATATATATATATATATATATATATATATATATATATATATATATATATATATATAGAGGTGCGGTTTCCACTCACAGGTGCGATTGTGGGATTGCCTGTGTGTCGTTGATCTTAAATGCATCCAATTATCTCAGCCGTTGATCTTAAAAATGTAAGGGCGGTGATTTTGATTCAATTTCGCGCACTGAGGGTTAAATTAGTAAAAAAAAAATAAATCTTCGTACTCTCATCTTCTCCACTACGTTTTCTTCTGCATTCTCTCTCTCTCTCTCGCATTTCGCACGTTATTCTACCCTCTCTGTGCTTTTCAATGCTTGCCCGTCAGTCGTAGTCTAGAAGAAGAAAAATTACACTAGGTTTTGTGTTTACTCTTTTGCTGGTATCTCTCTATGTGGATTTTCCATTTGATTATCAAGAAATTTTATTCGGAGCGAAGAATTTCATCTATTCATTTATGGCGTCTGAACAAAATGTACCCCAACTGGAGCAATCTCAGCAATCGACGGCGACTGTACAAGGTAAATTTCATCTATTCATCCAAATATCGTGCTATTGTTATGGTACTTTAAATCAACGCACCTTATTATTTAAATGTACGCACCTTAGGAAATGATTATACACACCTTAGGGTTTGAATTCACGCACCAGATGCTTGATAATTTTAATTCAAATTGATGCAACTTAGGGTTTAAATTCATGCACCTTATTGTTTAAATGCACGCACCTTAAACACTGAATTTACATACCTTGAACCCTAATTTCACGCACCTAAGTATTGGGAGTTGTAATTTCACATTGACGCAACTTATGTGTTAATATCATGCACCTTAAGTACTAATTATACGCACCTTAAGGCCTGTCTTCATGCACCTGAGACTTATCAGTTGTAATTCACATTGACACACCTTATGTGTTAATATCACACACATTAAGTACTAATTATACGCACCTTAAGGTTTGCATTCACGCACCTAAGGCTTATCAGTTGTAATTCACAGTGATGCATCCTAAGTTTTAAAACCACGCACCTTAAGTAATGAATGTACACACATTAAGTATTAAATTCAAGCACCTTAATGCTTGGAAGTTAACTATTTTTCTTATGCAATCTATACTCAAATTAATGCACATTAAGCTTTTAATCTTTGTAGTTTACAAGTGGTTCATTGTCATTGTATTTGTTTATAACTATAGGTTCCCATCACAAAAGGTCTAGGAAATTAGATTTGGTCCCTCTTGAAGTTCAAGAGGTCCTAGTGAGGTTGCAGTTCAAGGTCGAAGGGGTAAAAAGAAACAACAAATTGTTCTTACTTATATTCTGATGGTTTCTAGGGCCTCAATGAATCAAATTCTTGATGCCATTAAATTTTTTGATCAGGCTCAATGAGATGCTGTTACTGAGATTGGGTTTGGAAGCTTTTTGAATTTTCAGATTACACTATTGCCCACACGGTTATCCTATTGGCTGCTTAGGAATTACAACTCTATGAATGGTACGTTGACGTTGAGGGATGGGAGTAGGTTGGATGTAACTGAAGATGACGTAGAAGCTGTTATAGGCCTTCATCGGGGAACAGTTCAGATCAAACTAGCGCAGATATAATTCAGTTTATATATTTAGTTTTTTTTTTTTAATATTTAAGCATTGATATAATTCATACATATAAATAAAGGTAAAATCTTATCTGAGACCATCTTACGCCTGTCAATCTGTGAAACGGGTCGGATCTTTGATTATTGAGGTCAAAGATCCGACTCATTAATCAAAGATCCGACCCATCTCACGGATTGAGACAGTGAGACGGTCTCACCAAGTATTACCTATAAATAAATAAATAAATTATATATATATATATATATATATATATATATATATATATATATATATATATATATATATATATATATATATATATATATATGTGTGTGTGTGTGTGTGTGTGTGTGTGTGTGTGTGTGTGTGTGTGTGTGTGTGTGTGTGTGTGTGTGTGTGTGTGTGGAAGGGATCAGGTGCAAGAATAGCTTCCCGTGCGGTTGGATGCACATTAAGCATTAAACTGACGCACTTTAAGTACACAACACACACACATTAAGAACACAAACAAAACACCTTATGAACACAAATCACACACCTTAAGAACACCAACCACGCACCATAAGCACATAACAAAGCACTTTAAGAGCACAAATCACACACCTAAGGTTTTAAAAATGGTTCACTTTATATTTCACATAACTGACGCACCTTAAGCATACAAATCATGCATCTTAAGATAAAAACAATGCACATTAAGAAGGAAACTCATGCACCTAAGTTTCAGCAACTACTCACATTAAGCACAAACCCACGCACCTTAAGCACAAAACCCACGCACCTTAAGCACAAAACTCACGCACCTTAAGCACAAAACTCACGCACCATAAGCATAAAACTCACGCACCTTAAGTTTCTACAACTACTATCATTAAGTACACAACCCCACGTACCTTAAGCACAAATCTCACGCACCTTAAGCACAAACCCACGCACCTTATGTACAAAACTCACGCACCTTACTCACAAAACTCATGCACCTTACATTTGACCTAAATGTAAAAAATTACCAAAATGCCATCACGTTTTTATTTAATTTTGATAATCGAAACGTTGATTTAAGCAAAATCAATGGTTCTCCTTTCACCGCACAACCACACCTGGCACCCTCAACCGCACAGGAACCCCTTTATATATATATATATATATATATATATATATATATATATATATATATATATATATATATATATATATATATATATATATTATTAAGGACATTATAGTAAATTGATCCAAGTATCAAGTTGTTCTTTCATATCGGAGGTTGTGGGTTCGAGGCTTAGTGGAGGCGATATTGACTCTTTGTGCTTCAATTGGTTAAGAAAGTAGTTACGAACAGATACTACATTGTAATAGAGCCAGTAGTACTCCAAAAAAAAAATTGTAAATTGATCCATATAACCTAAAGTACAATCCTTAACCAAACAAGGTAATAGTATATTCCACCATTCAAACCAAACACATATGGTAATCTTACATTTCTAAAATCTCACATTACTTTCCTGGAGGTAATCCTACTACCCGGGGTAATCCAAGATTCCGTGAACCAAACGTCCCCTTAAGGTTTTATTTTATGCAGTTAAGGCTTTGGCAGTTTACATTCAAATAAATGCACCTTAAACATTGAAAGTACACACCGTAAACACCAACCCCAGTCATATTAAAGTTTAAATTTAGGCAATTAATATTTTTTAGCCTAAATCAGTGAATACGCAAATCCACGCACCCTAATAGCTCTGTAGCTGAATTTCTTTATATTTTTTGTCTAAGTCAGTGAATAAACATACTGACGCACCTTAAGTTTAAAAACCACGCACCTTAAACACTAAATGAACACACCTTATGGTTTAAATTTAGGCAATTAATAATTTTTGGCCTAAATCAGTGAATACGCAAATCCACGCACCTTAAGGACTAAATGCACACACCTTAATAGCTTTGCAGTTGAATTTTTTTTATATTTTTTTGTCTAAGTTAATGAATACACATATTGGCGCACCTTAAGTTTATAAACCGCGTACCTTAAAGTGTTAGCGCACCTTATGCTTCCAGACCACGCACCTTGTGTTAATTTGTGCACCTTAAAGAGTAAATCGACGCACCTTAATGCTTTGACATTTGTAACCTTTTTTCTTTTTGTTACATGTCATTGAATACAGAAATTAACGTGCCTTAATGCCTTAAACCACTAATTTAAAAGTATTAATCCACGCACCCAAATACTTGGCATTTTTTTTTTGTTACAAGTGATAAGTGCCAAATATGCTACATTTAGTGAGATATTTAGGAGGCATATTGTGCTATAATTGGAGTCCTTTGAGCCTATTACATGTTTAGAATAGCTTACTTTGATAAAAGTTAGGAGCAAGGACTAATTGTGATTGCATTTGTAGGAAATAGCAAAACATTGTCAATTACACGACATTCCGGCGACAATTCGGTAATTGGAGCATATCTTGAGCTACGAGTGTCCAAGTGAGGTGGTTCGAGTGGCTATGGTTCAACAACTTCAAGGGCTAGAACTCTGCTGAAGACAAGAAGAGCAAATTCCCACGCATGCGCTCCCACGCGCGTTGGAACATTCGTTGATCGGGGGCAGAAAGTTCAACGCTCCCACCGCACGTTGATCGGGGGCAGAAGGTGCGTGGGACTGGCACAACACGGAAATGACAGTTTTAGCCTATTTAAAGGGCTTGTTGTGGGATCACTTCATAATCTATCATTTTCCCTCTTTTGAAATCAGATCATAGCACTCTTAGTTAGTGTTTTTTAACTTAGGTTCACATTTCCTCTATAGCACAACTCATTGAGCAACATTTCTACAAGGATTGGATCTCACATTGATTGAAGATTTGGTAACATTCTCTTTCTTAGCTTTCAATTCTATATTTGTATCTTCAATTTGTGTTTTCAATCTATTAATGATAATGAGTGGCTAGACTTTTAGGATTTGGATTGGAATTGATTTATGATTGTATATTCATGCTTTGTATAGATTAGATGATGAGATTTGATGTATGGCTTGACTTTGAATGTCTATGTTATAGAGGTGTGCATATAGATCCTCTCTTCATTGTAGGATCCCAATTAGAGAGGTGTGTGAGAGTGGGAAAGTGGTAAGAGATTGCACTTTCCTTAGTCTTACCCTTGCAATCTCCGTTCTATGATTCGAGTGGGCTAGGTCCAGGAGGAGAAGGTAGACCGCTAACCAAGTGTTTGGTGAAATGCTTCACCGGACTTAAGGAGAAGGTAGACCGCCATAGTTCTCCCTTAGGTTAGGTTTGCCTTGCATCATCTCTTGTCCACTTGAGACCAATGAATGCATGATCACGAATCCTTTCCATCCAAATCCCCCGTTTTACATACTTGCTTATTTCTTTTATTTCCTTGCCTTACATGCTTGTACACATGTTCCCTACTCTTCCCTTGCATCTAGTCTACTCTTGTTGATCCATTGTGACAAATGATTGTCTTGCATTTTTCTTACTCCGATTTGCCATCCTTGAGTTCGACACTCAGGGGTTCCATATCCTCGTTTACACTTTCCCATCCATCCCACTAAACTAACAAACATCAAAATGGCGTCGTTGCCGGGGATGGCAATAGGTTCTAAGTAAAGTGTGTTTACTATGACAATCTAGGAGTGTATCAATAGGAGTTCTAGGTTGACCGTTTTCTTTATTATTAGCTTTACATGCGTTTATGCCATTGTGTTCAATTGTGTTATCTTGTGAATCGACATTGTTGTTTATTTCACCATTCCATTGTGTTGCCTTGTAATTCCATATTTGATTTTATCTTATTTGCACATTGTGTGCTTTACTCCTCTTCTTGAATATGAAATTGAAATTGCAATTGAGCTAACTTGCAACTACTTTTAGTTGCAAAATCTTTCTCTTCTCTTTGAGCTTTTAATGCTAGATTGATTTTTGAAGGATGACGTATCACATTGTTATGGTTTCTATGAAGATCCTTATGAACCTTCCCAACATTTCCATTATCCCCACCAAATACATATCCCACCACCACCCCAACCATATGCATACTCTTACAATCCCCACCATCAAAACCACTATTACACTCCATCACCACAAGGACCATACTCTCAAAATGCCTACTCTTAAAATTCTCATGAAGCTTACAATTTTCAATCCAATACCTCTGCCGAACCCCTATTTTTTTTGGCAAATAGCCCCTTAAAAATTTTAAAAATTAATTTTTTTTAAAACAAATCGGGCACTAGCGCCCTTTTCAATACTGGTTACAAGTCATTGAATACACAAAATAACGCACACCTTATTGACTAAAACCACGCACCTTAAAGTCTAAACTAACGCACCCAAAGACTTTAGCACAAGAACTTTTTTAAATGTGTTTAAATGTGTTTAAATGTGTATTAGCGAACCTTACACTTCCAAAACACGTGATCCATTCAATCAACCTTTATTTCAGAGCATTCATTGCGTATTGGAATTAAGGAAAAGGACAAGCATTGAATCGTCTCTTCAATGTCATTAGTATTTATTTCATGTGAATCAAGTACATTCTTCCACCTATAAATTGGGAGTTAAGCTAACCTAATTTGTGTGAAGTTGTCTTTGATTCTTCTTGTAGGTAACAATGGATTCAAGGAAGAAATCTGGAAAAAGCACGGAGAGACGCTTTTCAAAGCGCCTGGCTGAACAGGCAAGACAGGAGAAACTAAGGGCGAGACGTGCAGCTCATGGAGTTCATTTAGTTGGGGGCACTTCCAATGATCCTCTCAGTCTATCTCCTAGAGAAGAAGAGATACAACCACCACCTCCGACCATGGAAGAGTCGTACGAGTGGAGCGTTCATTTGTCGCCTCCACGCGAACCTGGATTTATTTACTACTAATTTGAGGGAGATGAAAGACAATCCCTCAGTGAGCTGTAACACCCCCTATAGGGACCAGCACAACAAGTTGTACCACCACAACATGTTCCACCACCGCATCAAGCGCGAAACAATTCCTACATCGAGCAACTACATGAATTACTTGAGGTTGTATGATGGTATTGTGGATTCTACGGAGGAATTCTCACCGCCGCCAGGATGGGGTCTTGTTGTCAGCAAGCGCATTGGATAACCTAAGAAGGTGTGGTGATTATTTTAAAGCTGTTGGCGTACTGTCTCTAGTTGTTTTATTGAATAAAAATTGAATTGTTAGTGTCTTAATTGTTCAAAAACCCCAACTTATAATTGGAAATATTATTATGGCATACTAAGATAGGATTAGCTTAGTGTCAGTTTTGTTCTACAGAGGACTGATCAATCAGGCACAAAAACAGAAGGACTGACACTGAAGATCTGTTTTAGGAAGCTGATTTCTTAAAAGCTGTACGCGGTTTTACAGAAGACAGATTTGGAAAGAAGATCAGCGTATCTGCTTTGGAAAGGTATGGACCGAATCTTTAAGATTACATTCTTCAAATATTGTCCTACCATCTACAATCGAAGACATCTATGGAAGGAGTGTTCTATCGACGGATCTATAAGTATCCTCATTCGAAGAGAATTAGGGTTACGCCTTACGCAAGAAGAAACACTCCATATCAGCTTTATGAGAGTAGATCTTTGATTATCTTGCCTCTTCTCAATACAACTGTTCATGGTGATTAAGATGACGAACTTGAGAAGAATCACTGCTGCTTAAACGAAAGGACACTGTGATCACACTGTTGTGGGAACAACTGTAAAGAGCGTCATTGAAGTGGACTGCATCAGAGTGGGCTCTCCAAGTGAAGGGATTTCATTGGACTTTTGTATGCATGGCTCTCCACCTTCAACAATCCACTAAACCTGTGTAGACTGGGTATGTACCTTGTGTGGGGCACTTGGGTAAGATTATCTTATATCTACCTTTGTACATTGGATTATGATTTAGTGGATTAGACGCCTATGTGATCGTCCCCCAGACGTAGATACACACTGTATCGAACTGGGTAAACATTCTGTGTCTTTGGCTTTGTGCTATTATCTTTTCCTTAATTTTCTGTATGGTTTGTTATTACTGACTAACTTCATCGCTGAATCAATCGGTCCATTTCGTCAGTTGATTAATCCAGTTAATCTGTTTAAAAAGAGGAAATGCAAAATTACATGTGGTATCAGAGCTTTTAAGTCTACATAGTGGCTTGATCCATACGGGTTGTTTTAGTTTTGCATTGTTCTTTGTATTTTGGAAGTGCCTCTGTGTGTGTTCGTTGGCTGGTTGTTTTTGGTTCAGGATGGATGCAAATATGAAACCACCAGAACTAGATGGTCACAACTACTCATTCTGGAAGGCTTGCATGGAGATATATCTCCAAGCACAAGGTACCAGGGTTATCGTACTGTTCTAAATGGGTGGAGCCGTCCAACTGTTCAGAATGCGGATGGAACCACTGGAGATAAGCCCATGGAGACTTGGACAGATGATGAAATGAATGCCTCTGATCTGAACAATAAAGCTTTGAACTCGATTGTAGGATCTCTGCATGAATCTGTTTTTACTCTTGTCACCGGGGTAAAAGAAGCTAAATGTGTATGGGAAATTCTTGAAACCAGATTTGAGGGAACTAGTGATGTCAAGCAGTCAAAGCTACAAATGGTACTATCAGAATTCGAAGCCCTTAGAATGAATGAAGAGGAAACCATTTCGACCTTTCACAGTAGGGTTCAGAATCTGAGGAATAGAGCCTCAATTCTTGGTGAACCGTTCACTGATGAGAGAGTAGTCAAAAAGATCCTTCGATCTTTGCCTAAACGCTTCCGGATGAAAGTAACTGCTATTCAGGAACACACAGGTTGGGAAAAGAAGACTGTTGGAGAACTTATGGGAAGTTTACACACATATGAACTAGAAGTGCTTGCTGATGATGATCTTGCAAGCAATAGAAAAGGAAAGTCAGTGGCTTTTGTGGCTGAGGCTGATCGAGAATTTGACACAGACGACATAGATGATGAAACCTTGGCACTTCTAACCAAAAATTTCAAGAAAATATTAAAAGGTTTCAACAGAAAGAGTCAAGGTCAGTCCACCAGGACCCAATACAAAGGAAATAACTCCTCATATTACAAAGCCGAAACAACTCCTTTTTCATAGAACAATCAATCTCAGACTGGTCGAACAAGACAGAACAGAAACAGTTCAACAGATACAGGGAAGTCCCTCAACCGGTCAGTGCAGTGTATAGAATGTGAAGGGTATGGACACATACAGGCTGAATGTGCAACGTATCTCAAGAGGAAAAAGATGGAAACCAATCAGATGAAGAATCTTACATATCAACTGATGATTTTGAAGAGGGCCATACTCAACTTGAAATAGAATTTGCTAAACTTGTTACAAGCTGGGAACAACTAGTGAAAGTCAATAAAAATCTGAATGACGAGCTGAAACAAAGGGATGATCTTCTAAAAAAACTGAATACAGACCTTATCATAAAAGAAGATCTCATCACTCAGATAAGATCCCGAGAAGGAAAACTGATAAAGGAATTGGAAGGTCTGAAGAAAAATATCCAGATGATGGACACCACATCAACCTTAGACAAGATTCTAGACTCAGGCAGAAATCCTAATGATAAAAAAAGGTCTAGGATTTGAACGAGGTGAATCTTCGAATAATGCACCTATGTTTGTCAAAGACGGTATGTTTAAGGCCACAGCAGTTCACAGTTTTGAACAACGACAGTCAGCTCGGTCAGTGTAGAAAATTGACAAGAGAAGGAGATATGACCAGACTGCAGATACGGACCTTGCCAAAGTAACTCATCAATCTCATTATTCAAGGTTCAAAAATAAGTTTGTCAGAGTTAGACAATACACTCCCATTTGCCACTACTGTCAAACAAAAGGTCATACTCGGCCTGAGTGTTATTTTTTCTACAGAGATCAAAGGAAGGAAAAATATCAGAACAAGACTATTACACCGTTCACTAGACAGGTTTGGGTCAGAAAGTCAGAAGTTATATGCTACCCCACTATAGTTCTGACTGCGTCTACAACTGAAGCTAGATGATATTTCGACAGTGGCTGTTCTAGACATATGACTGGAAATGTAAAGTGTCTCATGGCTGTTCAACCAAGCAATGGATCTGTAACATATGGCGATGGACAAAAAGGGAAAATAGTTGGGAAAGGTACCCTGAATGTACCAGGTTTGCCTCAATTAGAAGAAGTTCTGTTAGTCAGTGGGTTGAAAGCTAATTTGATTAGCATCAGTCAGTTGTGTGATCAAAATTGGAATGTGTGCTTTGATCGTAACTTCTGCAAAGTTAGTGACAAAGCAAATCAACTTGTTATGGAAGGAACCCGATCCTCAGACAATTGTTATGTTTTGGCTAATGAAACTGCATGCTACCTATCTAAATCTGATGAATCAAAACTCTTGCATAGACGACTGGGTCACGTAAACTTTAGAGATATGGATAAGCTGATCAAACTGGAAGCTGTGAGAGGTGTACCAAAGATCAGAATAGATATGGAAAGGGTTTGTGGAGCATGTGCCATTGGGGAACAAATCAGAACACCACACAAAGCAATAAGAGGTATCACCACTGAGAAGTGTCTAGATCTTGTTCACATAGACCTCATGGGGCCAACACAGACTGAAAGCATTGGGGGAAAGAAATACATATTTGTGTGTGTAGATGATTTCTCTCGATACAGCTGGGTATACTTTCTAAGAGAAAAATCAGAAGCATTCAAGGCCTTTAAAACTCTGTGCATAAGGGTTCAGAAGGAAAAGAATGAGTCTATAATAAAAGTTCAGAGACTGAGAAGTGATCATGGAAAAGAATTTGAGAATTCACTATATTCAGACTTCTTCTCCGAACACGGTATATCACATGAGTTCTCAGCTCCTAGAACTGCTCAACAGAATGGTGTGGTAGAAAGAAAGAATCGAACATTACAAGAAATGGCTAGAGTTATGCTACATGCCTCTCATCTGTCGCAGCGCTTCTGGGCTGAAGCAGTACACGCAGCCTGTCATACTGTAAATAGGGTCTATCTTAGACCAGGAACGACCAAAACACCATATGAGATCTGGAAGGGAAAGAAGCCAAACCTGAAGTATTTTCATGTGTTCGGGACAAAGTGTTATGTGCTGTCTGATAGAGAACAAAGAGGGATGTTTGAACCTAAGAGTGATGAGAGCATCTTCCTTGGATACTCTCCAAACAGTCGTGCCTACAGAGTCTACAACAAGAGAACTCAATCTGTGATGGAATCAGTAAATGTGGCGCAACCTAAGGGATTTGAAGATCCAGAACATCCATTGCATGTCTACAAGCTTAGAAAGGCTCTCTATGGTCTTAAACAAGCCCCACGGGCATGGTATGAACAACTGACCCAGTATCTGCTGCAGCATGGTTATAAACGAGGGAGTGTTGACAAAACTTTATTCGTGAAAACTACTGGAAGTCATGTCACCATTGCTCAAATCTATGTAGATGACATTGTGTTTGGATCAACTCTACAGAAATACACAGATGAGTTAGTAAAATTTATGAAGGAAGAATTTGAGATGTCAATGGTTGGTCAACTGACATACTTCCTAGGACTGCAAGTTAAGCAAAGCTCTGAAGGGTACTTTATCTCACAAGAGAAATATGCTAAGAATTTAGTCAAGAAGTTTGATTTGGAATCATGTAAACCATCCAGGACACCGATCTCCACCTCCACAAAAGTATCCAAAGATGACACTAGTGTATCAGTAGATAACACAGTCTACCGAAGCCTGATAGGAAGTCTGTTGTACTTGACGGCCAGTCGACCAGACATAATGTTTAGTGTTGGAATATGTGCAAGGTATCAATCTGATCCAAAGGAATCACACCTCATAGCTGCTAAACGGATTCTGAAATATATAAAAGGAACGATTCAGTATGGTCTATGGTACTCCAAGGACAGTGAACTGAGTCTGATTGCATACTGTGATGCTGACTGGGCAGGGAACATTGATGACCGTAAGAGTACATCTGGTGGTTGCTTCTTCGTTGGTAAGAACTTGGTGTCATGCCTGAGTAAGAAACAGAACTCAATTTCCTTAAGTACTGCAGAGGCAGAATACATAGCTGCTGGTGGATGCTGTACTCAGCTAGTATGGATGAAACAGATGTTATTAGACTATGGTCTTACTCAAGGAATTATGCCACTCTATTGTGACAATGTCAGTGCTATTAATATCTCAAAGAATCCAGTTCAACACTCCAGGACGAAGCATATTGATATAAGGCATCACTACATCAGAGATCTGGTAGAACCAAAGGAGATTGAGTTGGAATATGTTCAAACAGAGAAACAGTTGGCTGATATCCTGACTAAGCCCCTAGACGCAAACCGGTTTGAGATTCTCAAATCTGCACTGGGAATCTGCAGAATTGACTAATAGGGCAGATCGTCACTCAGAAGGAGAGTACAAGGTTTACGTATTCTAGTCAAATTTCAGTTTTGACTTCCTTTTAAACTCCCTTCATTTTTGTTAAGAAAATATCTTAACCTAATTTACCATAAAAGTAATTAGGCTATTTCAATTTTCAAATTTCCTTGGCATCCGTTTCTTGCCTAAAAAGAAGGCATACCGTTGTGTCAATCACATCGCCTCTGCATGATTTTTGACAAGCCGCATTGATTAGGGTTCATCACCCTTGCGTCTATTGGTTATCGGGCCAATCTTGAATAGAAGAAAAAAATCTCTAAGATTATCTCTGCACTCAGTTTTCTCTCTCTCTGCATCTCTGCTTAGCTTGAATTCTCTCTTCTGCTAACAAGCATCTCTAATGGCGGACCCTGTAAGAAATATCATCATCAAACTTGGAAGCAAGATGCACTCTCCAGAAGTGGCCTTTAAACATATTCAGACACTATTGCAGTTTGCAATGAAGAAGAAACTCAAGCTTGACCCTCTTCTCCGCGATGAAATCATTGTCACAGTGCTGTCCATTACCCAGAGTTCTATGCCGACTGGTCCGACAATGACACCAGTGAACTCCTGCTGCTGGCCTCCGAGGCAGATGATGACATCTCTCCGGCATTTATTCCAGAGCCCTCAGATGGCAATCGCGCTGGGTGTTCCTTCACTATTTTTCTCAAAGAGCCCTTCAGTATGAAGAAATATCCCGCCGTCGAGCTGTTGCACAACCCCTATATCTTCAGGCTGCCTAGAATGAAGCCAGACATCGTCTTGAGTTTCTGCGTAACAGGTCAAATACTTCTGACTCCCCTATAGAAATTTCACCTGATAAATCTGAGGATCCAGTGTCTAATGCTGCCCCATCTACTGTACCTGTTGATTCTGAGAATGTGCCTGCTTTAATTTCTGTGAAATCATCTGTATCTGTTGATCCTTCGTCTATACCTTTGGGTGAGTCTGATTGTGTGAAAAGTGGAGTCTCGAATGTGTCTGATGAGAAAGAAAAACCATCTGATGAGCCCAACAATTTGAGTCTGGTTGTGTTTTCTGCTGATAATATTGGTCTGTCCCCTGCTGTAATTGCTGATGATCCGAAAGAAATCTGTCCTGCTGATCTTTCTTCTGCTGTACCGGCTGATGATTTTTCTGTTTTTCCTGCTCATGTTGAGACTGCTAATCTCTCAAGTCCCCATAAGTCTAAGAAAAAGGGTGGAATCCCAGTCTACACTTCCACATCGTTAGGTGAAAACCTGGAAGCTGGTTTACCTTCTGCTTCCATTCCACAACCATACCGAGTGATTCACCCATCTGAATCCTCGAGTGAAGATGAAAAAATACTGGCTGAAGTCTATGGAACCCAAGCTCCCACATCTCAGGTTCCAACTATTGAGGCTACTGCTCATCCTGATTCCACCACTTTCAGAATACGAGAGGTCACTAATCTCCTTGGTGGTTCATCTGCTCATGTGTCTGATTCTAGTCACTCTGTGTCTCATGTCCACTCCCCATCCAAGGAGACAAGGAAGTCGAAAAGGAAGAATGTTCCTGTGAAGGTTGTGGTTGAATCTGGTGAGGACACTGCTGATGTAGGTCAACCAGAGAAGAAAAGGAAGTCTAGTGAGCCTGCAAATCCTGAGACCAATCCCCTTGTTCAACAAGTGTTTAAGACTCTACGGTCTTCTGTTAAGCAAAAAAGTTCTGCAACAAGTGTTTAAGTCTGTGATGTTCTGCCTTTGCTGAGAGAAGTGGGTCTACTGAAGACTGTCACTGCCATCTGTCCTTATTCAAAGCTGCTCACCTACGAATTTTACTGTAATCTCAATGATGATATGGATAATGTGTCTGGAGTGCGTCCAATGCAGATTTTCATTCGTGGGAAATGGTATGTGTTTGGCCCTGACAAAATTAACGAGTACTATGGCCTGCAAGGAGTCCAAGAGGAGGCTATCACTGACTGGGATGCAGTGGCCAAAACGATCACTGGTGGACAAGCTGATGGATTGCCTACTAGTGATAAGGATACTCTACCTAGTTCTCAGCTCACCTCCAAGTATGTGATTCTTCATCGTCTTGCTCTGCATAACTAGCTCCCTTCAGCACATTTCCACACTGTCGGCAAGCAACTGGCCAGTCTCTTATTCAGAATTGGAACCAAGATGTCCTTTGATCTTGGGTCATGGATCTATTCTCATATACTCACTCTGATTCACCCGAGAGAACAAAAGGTACGACTGCCCTTTCCTAATTTGATCTTTGGAATTCTTACATCATAGGGCCTTGAGCCTATGGCGAGTGGGGTGATGATGCGTAGTATATTTGCAAACAAATAATTCTCGGAGTACGAGTTATCGATCCACAGGGAAGTGGTTGTATCAAGCACTAGTTACTAACTTATTCATTAGAGCTAATCCTAACAATTACTTAGATGATTGATTGGCATAAAATAAATAAAAAATAAAACAGAGGTTCAGGATTTTGAAAACAATTAGAGAGAAGTTGAGATTCATGGGATTCAAGTATTTAATCACCTAGTGCCAATTATCGTTTGCAATATTTAGTTTGGAATTAAGATTTGTGTGGGAATGCAAAGTGGAATCGAATTACTCCCGTAATCTCTATTCCTAGTGAATTTCCACTCCCATGGCTTAAACACCCAATAAGATCAAAGATCAGCATTCAATTATTCCTAATTACTACCATCTCCCGATTGGCAACAATCTAGAATAAACTTCCCCTAATAAGTTCCCCTTTCCCAAGGACCAACCATTAGGTGCAATCGTGTGTGCCCTAATTTATGCCCCAACTCCCATTGGTGACACAAACATGGCTATGAAGCTAGTAACTATGGCCATTAATTACAAGCATCAAACAATATTATCACGATTGCAACACAAGTATTAAACCCAAATAATAATATATTAAAGAAACTGAGAGCTCAGGCACATAGGTTCATAAACACTTTTACCCAAGAATCTCTAAAGAATTTAGCCAAGCATGACTAAATTATACATAGCAAATATAAATAAAGAATTACAAATCATCAAAAGAGTACAAGAATTAACCAGACGATTTTCCCAAATCTCCCTAGTCTTCTTCTTGCTTTCCAAGACAACTTGTGGCTCTTGATTTCTCTCCTTCTTGTCTCCAAGAATCTCTGAATTCTCTCGGTCTCTGTCCTGTTCCTCACATTAGGGTTGAGGAAGGAGGGATTTTATAGTGGGTACAAAGTTGAGATGAAATAGGAATCTTGTACCAAATTGGACTCAAATTCTAATTCCTATATTTAAATAAAGAAATTGTCGTCTTTAATGATATTTAGAATTTGGAAGATTCCTTGAATTGCTAACTTTTAATATGGAGATATGAGCCTTGAAATCCGCGCAATTGATATTAGGAAAAGAGATCTCGCGCTTGTATTGAATTTCGCCCAGCTGCGCCACTTTAAGCGTCTGTTTTTATCCCAGAAATAGACGCCTATTCTCTCGACGCGTCGAGAATTTTCTCCACGCGTCGAGACTTCCTGTGCGCGAATTAGTTAGCTACTGGAAAATTTCGACGCGTCGAGCCAAGGGCTCGACGCGTCGAGTCCACTGGGCTCCGAACTCGTCCAAAATTGCTCAAAACTCATCCTTGAACTTCCCTTGCTCATATCTTTGACCTAAAATGGTTCAAAAACACTAACAAACACCGTAAAACATTCAAAACAAGTGTGAACCATAATTAAATGATAATAGCAAGGAAAATATGTATTAAATAAGCAAAATTAAAGGACTTAAATACTGAGATGATTCAAAATAACTATAATAACAAGCAAAGATGTGATAACATCACCCCCTCACACTTAAGCTTTTGCTTGTCCTCAAGCGAAACTAAGGAATAAAATCACAAGTCAAAACATACAAATTACTCATGTTCTCTCTTGCACAACCTTTCAAACCACCAACCCACTTGCTACAAAACAACAAGCTTCAAGAATCAAATTAGTTTGGCACATAAGAGACCCATTTCCAAGCCAATAACCAAGCACCAAGAATTTAATGCATGTGAGGATCAAATGTGCACAAATACTCAGTTGAGATTATGCAAGATACGGTTCATGAATGAGATCCCTTAGGCTTGCCTTTCATACTCCCCTAGATCAAATCTAAGAATGCATGCTAAGATCAAATAGGACTTTATTTAGCTTGTAATGGGGCTACGGGTGATGGCTAACAAAGAAGTGGTATGGAAAAATTAATCAAAAAGAGAGAATGTCACAATTTATCTAAACTTTTCAAAATTTGGAAGAGATGAGATAATCATAATTCCAAGGAGCAAATTTCTTTTAAGAACTTAGCAACTCTTTGGTAAAATGGGGATCCAAACTCAAAAACTTTCAATCTTTTTTTTTTTTTTCTCATTCTTTTCTTTGTCTTTGGACTTCTTTTGGATATAGCAAGATAATTTTAATCCAAACTTTCATGACCCCCACACTTGAACATTTGTAACACTAGCTGCTTTTTTTTTTTTTTTTTTTTTAGCACAACTCCATAAAACTCTTCTTACGGAAAAGATAAAGATAAAAGTTTCATTCTCTCAAGGGTGGAAGGGAAATATTTGGCCACGGGTTAAGGGTTATAATAATGGGGTAAATCAAAGAAAAACAATCACAAAGAGGGGATAAGTGCTTAGCACTTATTTAAACAAACAAAAGGCACAACGGGGATACGAAGGATAAAAATATATATAGGGACAGGTTTAAAGGCTATGGCTAAACAAAAATGGCCTAAATCACTTCAAAACATGCAAAACTTAGACATCACTTAGGGAGTAATGAGGCAAGTTCTAGCAAAACACCCATGACCGGAATCTCACATAAGCCTTCACTATCAATGCAAAACACAAGATCAAGAATTAATCCAATTATTAAGTGGTTAACAAAGCTATTGGCAAGGGAATAGATCAAATATGTGTTACACCTCAAATCATCCATCACAAATTGAGATGCAGCAAGCACCACTAAAACAAGCCACAAACCAACAAGAGAGAGTAATTGTAACTGCATGCTAAGACAAGTAACTTATTCACCAAAAATAGCATATGAGTCATCCAAGCAAAAGCAAAAATTTTAAAAATTTAGAAATATCCCCAAATTAATGATTCCTCCCCCTCACACTTAAAACTTTGCATCATCCCTGATGCACAATAAAAGAAAAGGAGAACAAGAGAAAAGAGAAAACTAAAAAGCAATAAAATAATCACGAACTAGAAAATAATAAAACTAAATAAGACGAAACTAGAAAGCAATAAATAAATAGGGAAAGTAATAAAAGATAACATGGGGTGCCTCCCATGAAGCGCTAAATTTAACGTCGTTAGCTCGACGTTACCTCTCTAGCCATCAGGTGATTGGAGAAGAAAAATCCCCTTCATTCCATCAACTTTCTCTTCCAAGTATTTCTTCAAGTGGTGTCCATTTATAAACTCTCTTAAGCTCGAACCCTTCACGTCATCATGTAAGGAACCACATTTGCCCGAATCAAGAATTATGCCTCCATTCTCTTCTCCTTCTTTTTCATCACTCTTTTGTTCAACAAGTAATGAGAGTCTCGGATCATTCACATGAACCAGCAAGTATTGGGAATCATTGGATATATAGATAGGCAAATGTGTGTCATTATCCTTAAGAACTCCAATGCCTCCCAAATTCAAAATTTCTCTGAAGTTCTCTCCAAGGGAAGTGTTCTCCATTGGTGAGACATCCTCATTCAAATCATGTGCTCTATTGAGAACTTCCTCATCTAATGGGCAACTCTCTATATGTTCATTGCCATCATTACCTTGCAACTCTACATTTTCCTCCCAGCTTGGTGTCTCCATCTCAATGCATTTATCAAATATTTCTTCATCTCCCTCCCTAAGATCCTCATCATCCTTTTTATTTCTCTCAACTTCATGACCTTCATTTGGCAAGAGCAACTCTTCTAGAACCTCTCCATTAAATGAATCTTGAAGTGGCTCTTGAATTGTCAAATCTTGTTGTCGAGCTATCATGTGATCGAGTAGAGCATTCATGCGATCAAGTTGAGCATTCATGTGATCTTGTAACTCCAGATATTTCGAGCACAATTGCATTGTCTTGGTCTCTTTGGACTTCATCTCAATTATTTGGTCAAGTGATTAACAGTCTTGTTGAAACTCTTGGTACGGCAACTCTTGAGCTTGCCCTTGATACTTGTAATTGGGATCCATGATAAAGCAATTTTCCGCCTCATGAGGTCCACCACATATCATGCACCATGAGGGTTGTGGAGTAGGTGGTGTGCATCTTTGATAAGTAGCTTGACTCATGTTGGCACAAAATCCTTGAGTAGATTGTTGAGGGATATGGTTAGCGGGGTTGAGCGTGTAACAATTTTCCACAAAGTGATTCCCACCACAAAATGAGCACCATTGGAGTTGTGATGTTTGATATGAACTTTCTTGATAATATCCTTGACTAGAGTTGGCAAAATTTGAGAAAGGGAATTGTTGTTCCATTCCTCCATATTCTCGATTCATATTCCAACTCATCTCATAACCTTGAGAAGGAGGGTAAAACGGTGGCATGGTTCCTTGGGATGCATATCTATCCATAGACTTAATCACACTCAAAACAATGAACTTGTTATGGGTTAGCAAAATAAAATAAAATAAAATAAAAATAAAATAAAAAAAAATGGACTAGTCTCCTAGAATAAAGATTTCACTAATGTTAATACTAGAAGCACCACCTCCCCGGCAACGGCGCCAATTTGATGCGTAGTATATTTGCAAACAAATAATTCTCGGAGTACGAGTTATCGATCCACAGGGAAGTGGTTGTATCAAGCACTAGTTACTAACTTATTCATTAGAGCTAATCCTAACAATTACTTAGATGATTGATTGGCATAAAATAAATAAAAAATAAAACAGAGGTTCAGGATTTTGAAAACAATTAGAGAGAAGTTGAGATTCATGGGATTCAAGTATTTAATCACCTAGTGCCAATTATCGTTTGCAATATTTAGTTTGGAATTAAGATTTGTGTGGGAATGCAAAGTGGAATCGAATTACTCCCGTAATCTCTATTCCTAGTGAATTTCCACTCCCATGGCTTAAACACCCAATAAGATCAAAGATCAGCATTCAATTATTCCTAATTACTACCATCTCCCGATTGGCAACAATCTAGAATAAACTTCCCCTAATAAGTTCCCCTTTCCCAAGGACCAACCATTAGGTGCAATCGTGTGTGCCCTAATTTATGCCCCAACTCCCATTGGTGACACAAACATGGCTATGAAGCTAGTAACTATGGCCATTAATTACAAGCATCAAACAATATTATCACGATTGCAACACAAGTATTAAACCCAAATAATAATATATTAAAGAAACTGAGAGCTCAGGCACATAGGTTCATAAACACTTTTACCCAAGAATCTCTAAAGAATTTAGCCAAGCATGACTAAATTATACATAGCAAATATAAATAAAGAATTACAAATCATCAAAAGAGTACAAGAATTAACCAGACGATTTTCCCAAATCTCCCTAGTCTTCTTCTTGCTTTCCAAGACAACTTGTGGCTCTTGATTTCTCTCCTTCTTGTCTCCAAGAATCTCTGAATTCTCTCGGTCTCTGTCCTGTTCCTCACATTAGGGTTGAGGAAGGAGGGATTTTATAGTGGGTACAAAGTTGAGATGAAATAGGAATCTTGTACCAAATTGGACTCAAATTCTAATTCCTATATTTAAATAAAGAAATTGTCGTCTTTAATGATATTTAGAATTTGGAAGATTCCTTGAATTGCTAACTTTTAATATGGAGATATGAGCCTTGAAATCCGCGCAATTGATATTAGGAAAAGAGATCTCGCGCTTGTATTGAATTTCGCCCAGCTGCGCCACTTTAAGCGTCTGTTTTTATCCCAGAAATAGACGCCTATTCTCTCGACGCGTCGAGAATTTTCTCCACGCGTCGAGACTTCCTGTGCGCGAATTAGTTAGCTACTGGAAAATTTCGACGCGTCGAGTCCACTGGGCTCCGAACTCGTCCAAAATTGCTCAAAACTCATCCTTGAACTTCCCTTGCTCATATCTTTGACCTAAAATGGTTCAAAAACACTAACAAACACCGTAAAACATTCAAAACAAGTGTGAACCATAATTAAATGATAATAGCAAGGAAAATATGTATTAAATAAGCAAAATTAAAGGACTTAAATACTGAGATGATTCAAAATAACTATAATAACAAGCAAAGATGTGATAACATCAGGTGATCAGTCCGACCCTTCTCTACACGGTTGACCGGCGTCTGTTGATTGGAGATCATATATGTGATGTTACACCGGTGACTGCACCCTCCAATCCTGAGACTGATACAGTGGCGGATGACTCACCACATGCACGCGATCTTCAAATCTCTATCCAATTGAAGGCAAGAGTCTCTGAGCTCGAGATAGTTCATGGCATAATTGCTAAACAGCTGACAGGGGCTCGCACGGAATTGGCCACTGTTCTTCTTCGTTTAAGCCTGACTGAGGCTACTGTTGCTGATCCTGTGAAGTCTGACAGTGAGACTCCCTCCAACGCTTGACCTGGCTTAGGCTCTCTTTTGGCGAAAAGGGGGAGTACGAAACTCAGGGGGAGTTGTTTGTGTTTGTGTACCTTCTAGCCCTGGCTGGGCGTTTGACTGTGATGGCATCTCTTGTTTGAAGAATGTTTTTGTTTTTGATCCAGCATGATGTGTATGCTCTGTTTTTATCCTTGCTATGTAATCGAATACTGGGTCTGTTTTGTTTTTGATATCCTATCGTAGTCTTTTGCAGTATTATGCTTCTTTTTACATAGTCGAGTTGTTTTGCCAAATAATAGCCAAAGGGGGAGTTTGTTGGTGTCTTAATTTTTCAAAAACCCCAACTTATAATTGGCAATATTATTATGGCATACTAAGATAGGATTACCTTAGTGTCAGTTTTGTTCTACAGAGGACTGATCAATCAGGCACAACAACATAAGGACTGATACTGAATATCTGTTTTAAGAAGCTAATTTCTTAAAAGTTGTACGCGGTTTTACAGAAGACAGATTTGGAAAGAAGATCAGCGTATCTGCTTTGGAAAGGTATGGACCAAATCTTTAAGATTACAGTCTTCAAATATTGTCCTACCATCTACAATCAAAGACATCTATGGAAGGAGTGTTCTTTCGACGGATCTATAAGTATCCTCATTCGAAGAGAATTAGGGTTACGCCTTACGCAAGAAAAAACACTCCACATCAGATTTATGAGAGTCGATCTTTGATTATCTTGCCTCTTCTCAATACAACTGTTCATGGTGATTAAGATGACGAACTTAAGAAGAATCACTGCTGCTTAAACGAAAGGAAACTGTGATCACACTGTTGTGGGAACAACTGTAAAGAGCGTTATTGAAGTGGACTGCATCAGAGTGGGCTCTCCAAGTGAAGGGATTTCATTGGACTTCTGTATGCATGGCTCTCCACCTTCAACAATCCACTAAACCTGTGTAGACTGGGTATGTACCTTGTGTGGGGCACTTGGGTAAGATTATTGTATATCTACCTTTGTACATTTGATTATGATTTAGTGGATTGGATGCCTATGTGATCGTCCCCCAGACGTAGATACACACTGTATCGAACTGGGTAAACATTCTGTGTCTTTGGCTTTGTGCTATTATCTTTTCCTTAATTTTCTGTATGGTTTGTTATTACTGACTGACTTCATCGCTGAATCAATCAGTCCATTTCGTCAGTTGATTAATCCAGTTAATCTGTTTAAAAAGAGGAAATACAAAATTTCATGAATATTTAAATTAGCGCACCTTAATCAACTGAAAAAATATTATAAAAATAATCTTTTATGCCTTTTCTTTACCCATTGTATTTTTGAGTGGGCAATTCCTGCTGTCATGATGATCCCCCCTAAGGCCACGAGTATTGCACTTCATTCCTTCTTCTTTTTCCATTGCCAACTCCTTTCTTCCTTTGATACGTTTGTCGGTGCCGATTTTCTTTGCATGCTTCGGTGGAAGTATATTAATATCTGAGATATCTGTTGACCCACAAAATGATTCTACAATAGCCTTCCTGCTATGCTGAGGGGATACCTTCTCTTTTCCTGACATTATCAGTTGTTTTTGTTCATTAATCACTAGTGAACATGTAGTCAATTGATCCATGTTTGATTCTGCAAGACCAATACAATAGTGTATATCAGCCCACAATTTGTTCAACAACACTTTTTTTCATCCTTAGCTTGTTCCCACTTTGATCATAAATGACACCATCAATTTAAAATGTAGACTTTAAAGATGCATCCTTAGTCCATCCATTAACCACATACCTCAAAGGTATGTTTTCAAGGTTTAAGTCTTTAAATACCACAAAAATGTGCCTACACAATAATCCAACCATCTCAAACATTTTGCAACTACATGTAGCATCTTGTTCATTCACATTGTGCACCACACCAAATATCCTATTTCCCGCATCCTTAATCTCGTATTGTAATAATCCAGCTTCTTCTCTAACACTCAACACCCTACAAGTGAAACAGGAGGCACATATCTCAGCCTGAATTTGATATAAAACAATAATTGTATAGACAATTGAAGCATGTTTTTCCAGTCCCAAGGGTGTACTTCAACTCTGGAATGTAGCTGTAACACCCCGAAATTTTTCAACTTTTAAGACTTATATAATAAAGGTAAATTCTCATTAAATCCCAAAACATAATATAAAGAGTACGGGGTGCTATGCCACACCTGAGCTAGAGAACTCAGGTGCACAGGCTAACTAACTAATATCCTCAATAATGTAAATGCATAAGTGTGGCACGCAGGCAGAAAGGGAAACTATCTATTTCTACGCTCTAAGACTCTAGCGCGCTCCAGTGTCTACCCCTCTGTGCATTAAAGCCAAATATATCTGTTCAGCGAGAGATGCTGGTAACCCACTCCAACGCGTTGAAATACAATACATATAGGCATATATATAGATATAAGAAAAACCATTTCGAAGCATGAAGATATATCCTATGAGACTCTAGCTTTTAAAACAGGGAATAGACTCGACAGATAGGGATAAGCACAGTCAACAGTCATATAATTCACAAGCATAGGGAACAGACTCGACAGATAGAAATAAGCACAGCCAATCGTCATAACCAAGCATATACGGTTTAGTAGCATGTATCCTATGCTCACACTTTCATAACATTCGTAACATCAAACCATCCATATCTCATCACATAGCACACTTTGCTGGCGCCACAGGACCAATCGCATACCCATACATGAGGATCAGCGCATATAGCTCGGACACGGCCCCGCAGCACCCTGCCCCGTATCGCAACACGGAGGGGTCGATCGCAACCGACCGATGAACCGCAGCTCATCATAATGTTTGATCGCAACCAAACAGTGGACCGCAGCCCAAGAGTAGTCATCTGACCGTAGCCAGGAATATGAACCGCAGCTCATGTAAAACGTTTGATCGCAACCAAACGGCGGACCGCAGCCCGAGAGTGTAAATCTGACCGCAGCCAGCTTTTGAACCGCAGCTCAGGAATAACCAATTTGATCGCAACCAAATTGGGGTTTCATGCACACATAACACATAGCAAACACATGCAACCCACATTGACACATTGGGAAGGGGGAGAAATCGTATAACGAAACCTATGCGTGATCATCCACATACTAAGAATACTCCTAAGGGGTTCATACTTCTTACACCTAGGCCAACGGGATACCAATCCAACTAGCATGCAATATATAAGACTTATTCAACCTACGAATGGTACCCGAACATCAAACTAGACATAGGCACGATGGACGGGGTCCGTTGGGACACCACGGGGGTCGGGGGAACATCAAACGGGAAAGCCGGGATCCCGAAGTGGGACAATTTCCAGCGAGTATCCGGTGGGTGAAGGGTCACCCGCCGGCTGCCCGCCGGCGACAAGTCTCCTACCCTCACCTACCCCCCACTGACTCTTTTTCACAAATAACGTCCCGGGAACCTTTGTGGAACCCGAAACCATGCTCAGAAACCTTTAAACGCAATAGATGACAACACGTAGACAATTAACGGATCAAAAGCGAGAAACATGCGGCACCTATCCTATCATGCTTTCTAAACATAATTAACACCCAAACATGTGAATTCCCACCCAATACATTAAGAATAACACCATACGAGTTTCACGTTACATCCTAGGGCTCTAATCACAATTAAATCATCAAGAACATAACCCATCTTTTAATATCAAGAAATATCAAGATTCATCAAGAACATTACACAATCATCAAGAAACCCTTATCATCATCAAGATTATCAAGATAAAACCATATCACCAATTATCAAGATCACATCATCAATATCATAACAATTCATCAAGACACAAGAATATAGGAGGATGCCTAAGAGAGAGAGATCATAGCTAAGAAAATAGGTTTTGTTGAGACATGGGTTACCTCTTAGCCTTAGTTGATTTCCTTGGCTATGAAGGGTCTTTCTCTAAGTCTTTCTTCTTCTTGATTTCTCCTAGGGGAATTCTTGGAATTCCTTGTGTGGTGAGAGATTATTATGGTGGGGGTTCTAGGTGCCTCCTATGTCCTCTATTTATATATCTAAGAGTCGTAATTAGGGCCCAATTACTATAGGCTTGCTAACTCTATTCCTTTTAGGACTAGGGGTTGGGTTTTAGAGATGAGGGCCCACGGACTATGGTGGGCATTTTCCTAATTAATTATTGTAATTTAATTCTTTCTTTGGATAATTGGTTAAGTGATTAATTGGTTTTAGGGGTCGTAACACGGGGTGTTACAGTAGCCTTCATTGTCAATGTTATTTTTGCATTAATGTGACGTTGTGAATCCAAAGCACTATCGAAGTTCATTAAAAATTCAACTAGGCTAGACTTGGGCTGGTAAAACGACTGAATGCATAGTTTTCACTTTTTGAATACGATGTAGTCCTAAGTAAACCACCCATAAAAACATCCCAAAAATAGGTTGGGATCCAACAGTTTCTTACCTCAAACATATGCATAAACCAATTATGATCAACTAAGTTAAACTCTTCAATGAGCTGCTTCCATTGTGTTTCAAAATCAACAGGTTCCAAATAAGAAGTCCACACAATGGAGTTCAATTTCTTCCTAAATACCTCATTATTGCTCAATGTAGGACCAACATTTTCGCCAACTTTGCACATAATGTGCCACATGCAATAACGATGCCTAGTTTGCTTAAAAACTCTTGGAATTTTCACTTTCATTGCCAGATCCTGATCAGTAACAATTACCCTTGGTTCAAAACCCATTGCCTTTTTAAAGTTTTCAAATAGCCAAACATATGACTCTATGTCTTCTTTCATCAACAGTCTAGCAACAAATGTGATACATTTGTTATGGTTATCAACTCCTATGAATGGTAACCATACTATACCTACAAGCCAAAGAAGGCATCATTGTAACACCCCTAAATTTTAAAACTTTTAACGCTTATGAGATAAAGGCAATTATATTATTAAATCCTAAACAGAGCATAACTAAACATAATTGTCGGGGTGTTATGCCACATCTGAGCTGGATAACTCATATGCACATGCTAAACTATCCAAACCACAAAAATCCTCAAATCAATATCTAGTACAACTTCCAGGCACGCAGGCCGATAAAAGAACAAATCTAGCTAGGTCCACGGGTCCGACTAGCGCGCCCCGGATCTACTTATCTGTGCCTGAATGCCAAATATATCTGTTGAGCGAATAATGCTGGTAACCCACTCTAACGCGTTAAAATACAGTATAGGTATATATATATATATATATATATATATATATATATATATATATATATATATATATATATATATATATATATATATATATATCTGATGAATGTGCCTACCCTTACCTGTTGAGTCTATTCTCGGTTTTAAATTAGAGTTTCATAAGTATATATCTATTCCGGCTTCAAAATGGTTTCCTTATATATATATATATATATATATATATATATATATATATAAGGAAACCATTTTGAAGCCGGAATAGATATATACTTATGAAACTCTAATTTAAAACCGAGAATAGACTCAACAGGTAAGGGTAGGCACATTCATCAGATATAATCACACATATAAAGGTATTATCATACATCCTAAGGTCACAAGACTATTTCACGTCATTCATATCAGTATTCAATCATTAATTATCTCAACACGTAAACACATTTGGTGGTGCCGCAGGAACAATCGCATGCCCATACATGAGGGTCAGCGCATATAGCTCTGACACGGCCCCGAAGCACCCTGCCTTGTACTGCAGCACAAGGGGATTGATCGCAACCAATCGATGAACCGCATCTCATTTATAACGTTTGATCACAACCAAACGGTGGACCGTAGCCCGAATAGTTTGTATATCTGATCGCAACCAGATTATGGACCGCAGCCCTATATATATTTATATACCCGTTCGATCGCAACCGGCCGAATTAACAGCCGATGGTTCTCAACCCATCCAACTGCCTGTATAGCCAATTGATCGCAACCAATTGGGGTATCATGCACAAATAACACATAGCCAAGCACATGCAACCCACATTAACACATAGGGAGGGGAAATCATACATTTATAACCTATGCGTGGTCAACCACATTACTAGAGATACGCCAAAGGGGTTCATGTTCCTTTCTCCTAGGTCCAAGGGATACCAATTTGACTAGCATGCAATATACAAGACTCTCTTATCCTACGAACGGTACCCGAAGTATCAAACTAGACTCAGGCATGACAAATGGGGTCCAATGGGACACCACGGGACACCGGGAAACATCAAACGGGGAAAACCACTGCGTTCCACACTGGAATTCCAGCGAGTGGCCGGCGGGTGGAGGGCCACTCGTCGGCTGCCCGCCGACGGCTCATCACGAGGCAACGAGTGCCCAGCGGGCAGACGCCTGCCCGTTGCCGGGCGGCCTCATGGGGCAGCGGGTAGGTGGCGGGTACCCCTGCCCCCACCTACCCTCCACTGACTCTTACGTAATAAATCAGTCCCGGGATCACTCGTGGAACCCGAAACCATGTCCAAACACATTTAAACACAAACGATGATACCATGTAATCAAGTAATGGATCAAAACCAAGAATCACATTAAATACATCCTAACACGAATTCTAAACATATCAAGACTCAATACCCGAACATGCAAAAATCCCGCCCAAACATATCAAGAATATCACAATACGAAATCCACAATTTAGCCCTAGGGCTCTAGTCATATTTAAAGCACAAGATCATAATTTATCTTAGAATCAAGAACATCAAGATTATCACATAAGCATCAAGATCAACACATAAATATCAAGATTATCTCATAATCATCATAAAAGTCTTATCAAGACACAAGCATCGAGTTGCATATCAAAGGAGCCAAAGAAGAAGATTATAGCAAGGAAAATAGGTTTTGTTGAGACATAGGTTACCTCTTAGCCTTAATTAATCCCCCCTTGGCTATTAAGGTTCTTCTCTAAGATTTCCATCGGATTGATCTCCCTAGGCTTGGTGGTGGGAGAATATTTTCGTGTAATATAACTATGGGTGGTAAGGGTTCTAATTGCTTTCTAACCCCTATTTATAGATTCAGGAATCCTAATCATAATCTGAATAATAAAGGCCTACTTTATTTATTCCTAATAGATGTATAGGTCTAGGATTCCTAATTAGAATCTGACTAGTAAAAGGTTTACTCTCTTTATTCCTAATAGGCTTAAGACTCTAGTTTAGGCAAGGGTCCACAATCCATGGTAGACCACATTAATTAATTAAAGGGAATCCTATCCAAATTAAATCCTTTTTAATTATTATTAACGGAATTAATTAAATAATTAATCCGGGATTGAAGGCCGTAACACAGGGTGTTACACCCTTCCCCCCTTACAGGAAGGTTCGTCCCCGAAGCTTAGAAATCATTACGGGGATAACGAGTCAAAACTAGTACGGTGGTCATGTAGAGAAAGTGTTCTACGGGGAAAATATATAATTATATATCTATGTATACTGAGTTTTTGGGAACGATTGGGTTAAAAGGATAAAGAGAGTGGACGATTCGGTTTCAAACATGCGGACAAGGTAATTTGGGAAATAGGATCAAGGTTTTCAAAGTTGCAATTTAGGAAATAAGGTTGCCACCTTGTATGGTATCATTTGAAATAAGGAATCAAGAATGAGGTTTGGAACGGCAGAGTGGATTTCCCAATGAAAATGTATTCGATAGACAAGGGAAGGAAAGGAGTTTGGCTGGAATAGGGTTAAGGATTCTCGACTTTGAGCGTTTATTCCTGTTTGAGACTTGATTATGACGTAAGGACGAACTGACAATCCTTTTTCTTTAGTTTTGGCTCTACTTGACTCTAAGATTTGCGTTGATCTTTTCTTTCCAAGCTAAAGTCTCATCCATTCTTATCGATTTTGAAGGAATTCTCGTGATGAATCCCGTGCATACTCTCCCAAAATGCCCAAAAGTCTTGACCTAGTCGGTTACATCGTAGAGTCCAACTACAACTTCCATGTGTAATGCAATTGGTTGTGTCTTTTCGAAGGCGTCTCGCGGGTCAAGGTCTTTTCCCAAGGTTGCCACTTTTAGGCAACCCATGATTCCTTACCCAAGACTTGCGTTCATCAATCGAGGCACACAAGTGCGCAATGGATCAATAAAACGAGAAGTCAAGAAATCATCATACGGTACCAGTGGGCACGAGGTGGGCGGTCGACCGCCTGCCAAGGTCCCACTGGAATGTAGCAGTGGGCACGTGGTAGGAGGTCGACCTCCTGCCAATGCCCCACTGGAAGGTGAATATAAAGAAGGGATTACTTCGAGAAAAGTCCCAAGAACACACAGGTTCAAGTCCCAACAATCCCATGCTCACGTGAACAACAAAAGGGACTTGAATACATAGAATGACTCATCGAACAATGTTATTGAACCCTAAACACGAGTTCTAGATGAGTTAAGACTCTCGCATGTCCTTCATTGTTGCTTAGTTAGTCGGGTCTGGTTTCCAATTAGCAACCTCGTATCCTTTACAGGGTAGTCGGTTATAAACCAGCCTTGTCTTTTCCTTGCCTTGATTAATGGCTAGCTCTCTTGGTTTTTCTTGAATTTTGGCTTGTCACCCGGTCCCTGTTTAATCCTTTAGTAACCAAATGCTTAGTGATGCCTTTCTATTCCTTGGAATGCATTTGGTTGACTGTTCTCGATGTCGCATGGCGTTTGGCGATTTTGTGTGTCACATGTACTTCTTACGGTGCTTTAAAACCATCAGGATCCTCATTTCGAAGTAAGATCTTTATTGCAGGGAAGCTTAGTGCATGACACTTTCCACGCCATACCACCAAAAGGCAAAACACACCCACCTCCAAAAATGAAGATGATCAACTTGCAAACGTGGGAAAGCAAAGGAAAGGTAGACTCTATTCTTAATACTCTTCATTGTGCTTGTTATGTGAATGAGGATTTTGATAGTGAATAGTGATGACGAAGAGGTTACACCTCAAGTTTACCAAGGTGAAGAGGCGTCGGCCTTAATTCACAAGGGATGCCCTAAGAAAATGGGTGATCCCGGAGCTTTCATTATCAATTGTGTTATAAAGGAATGTGGTTTTAATGATGCATTGGCCGATTTAGGTGCCTCCATCAATGTGATGCCTTCCCATGTATTTGAACGGCTCAAAACCTTATATCTCCCCAACACCACTCATAGTTCGGTTCTCCGATGGGACCGCAAGGTACTCTCGAGGTGTGGCGGAGGATGTGCTTGTTAAGGTAGGAGAAAATCTTGTGCCAGTTGACATCGTTGTGATTGATGTAGGAAAGGATGTAGATGTGTGCTTGATTCTAGGTAGGCCCTTTTTGGCCACTTGCCGTACTCTCATAAACGTGAGCATGAGCAAGTTAACTTTGAGGATAAATGACGAAGAGCTTGATGAGATACCAAAAGCAAAGAAGGAGAGTGTTTGTGTGGCGAAGAAAAAGAACAAGGCGAAAGCCAAGACTAAGCCATGGTGGGAAATCAAGAAAGTGTCTTGGGTACCTAAGTGCCTTAAGACCAATGGCTTCGAAGGTACTTGAAAAGAAGTATCCGTCTAGCCAACGACGGTAATGTGGCGCTACTTGGGAGGCAACCCAAGGTTTCTTTTCGTTTTTATTATTTTACTTTGGTTTTTGTTGAAATAAAATGCAATTGTGAAATGTGTCCATAGCTAGTGTATTTTTTTGGAATTTGGAAGCTAATTTTGCAGGGAATTTAAAGTGGTAATGGCACACAAATTGACCAAAAAGAGGCGAACACCGAAATGGAGAACAAAAACTGGAAGAAGGCAAAAGGGAGGCCACAACACACCACCTGTAACACCCCGTGTTACGACCCCTAAAACCAATTAATCATTTAACCAATTATCCAAAGAAAGAATTAAATTACAATAATTAATTTGGAAATGGCCCACCATAGTCCGTGGGCCCGCACCTCTAAAACCCAACCCCTAGCCCTAAAATGAATAGAATTAGCAAGCCTATAGTATTTAGATCCTAATTAGGACTCCTAGGTATATAAATAGGGGACATAAGAGGCACCTAGAACCCACACCACAATAATCTCTCACCACACAAGGAGCTCCAAGAATTCCCCTAGGAGAAATCAAGAAAGAAGAAAGACTTAGAAAAAGATCCTTCATAGCCAAGGAAATTAATTAAGGCTAAGAGGTAACCCATGTCTCAACAAAACCTATTTTCTTAGCTATGATCTCCCTCTAGGCATCCCTCTACATTCTTGTGTATTGATGATTCGGTTATGATATTAATGGTGTGATCTTGATAATTGATGTTATGATTTCTTGGGTAATCTTGATAATCTTGATGATGGAAAGAGATTCTTGATGATTGTGTGATATTCTTGATAAACCTAGATTCCTAATGATTGTGTGATATTCTTGATAAATCACATTGTTGCTTAAAAGATGAATTGCGTTCTTGATGATTTAAATATAATTAGAGCCCTAGGATGTATCGTGAAACTCGTGTGGTGTTATTCTTGATATATTGGGTGGGAATTCGCATGCTTGGGTGTCAATTATGTTTAGAAAGCATGATAGGATATGTGCCGTATGTTTCTTACTTTTGATCCGTTAATTGTCTACGTGTTGTCATCGATTGCGTTTTAAAGTGTCTAAGCATGGTTTCGGGTTCCACAACGGATCCCGGGACGTTTATTTTGATAAAGATTCAGTGGGGGGTAGGTGGGGGTAGGGGACCCGCCACCTACCCGCGGCCAGGATGGACGTCGCCGGCAGCGGGCATTGCAAAAACATTGTGAAAATTCCAGAAAAATCAACGTTCTCCACAACGAACGTTGTCAAGTTCGTTGTGAAAAGCCCCCGAGAGTTCAATGTTCTCCACAACGAACGTTGTCAAAGGGAAGAAAATGAGGTAAAATTCCAGAAAGATCAACGAGTCTCACAACGCATGTTGTGAATTCGTTGTGAAACTTCCCGAGAGTTCAACGAACCCGACAATGTACGTTGTGAGGTTCGTTGTGAGCACAGCAGCAGGGGTTCGGAAATAAAACCCTCCAAAACCCCTTATTCTCTCATTCTACTCTCCCACAGCACAAAGCTCTTCTCTCCAATGAAAAGGTACAAATTCTCCTTAAGTTTTCTCCTACATTTGAGATTCCAAGCTTCAAGTGGTAGCAAGATGTCTCAACAACCAAGAAGTAACCATCTAAAGCTTCAAAACTCCATTAATGAAGTTCAAAGTTTTCTCTATCTAGGATTGAGAATGCTAGGCTACATTCTTGTGGGAAGTTCAATGGTTATAATTGCTAGAAATAGATTAGTTGTTCATATTGAGACACGATTTTGTGTATAATTTGTGATTGAATGCCATGAATGATGAAGATGGAATCAATGTATGAACCCTAGGTGTAAATTGGGGATTTTTTTATCAAATTGCATATGTCTCCTACATAATGAGAAATTGATGATAGGAAACCATAATTGCATGCTTTCTATGATCAGTTGTGCATAATGTGAGTGAATGCCAACACTAGACCATGAGTTGCACACAACCACTTGAGAAATCCTCCATTGCTTGATTGGAGAAGATGAAGTTGACTATTTGACTTTGTTGTAATGAGCATACATTGTGAAATTGATGAATGTGCTTAATGTTAGTCTTCTTTGTCAAAATTTTGTGAGGAAATTGACCAAAATATAGGGGAAACTATGCCAAAATTTTGTAGAAATTGGTCATTAATTTTCGAAAATAGGAATGGGAAACCAAGTGCAATGTGTTATGCTAGTGTGTGGTATGATGTGTTGTTTTCATAATGCATAATTGTGAAAATGTATTTTCTTGCGCAATTGCAGGATAAATTAAAAGAAGAAGGAGGGAGATGGCAAAGAAGGCAAGACATGACCCCGCAAGCTCAAGCTTTGCACAACACAAAGACTCTAGCACGGAGGAGGAATGGTTTGCGGAAGATGAACAAGATGAGCGAGACCATTTGGCCGGAACTAAGAAGCCAAACCTTAAGGCGGAGCAATTAGCAATGGTTGAGGAGTTGCAAAGACTCGACATGGTCGAAGGAAAATACTTCGACATGCCAATTTTGGATTCTTTTATATGCCAAGAACAAGTGGCAAATTTGATTGATCCCCCCCAATGGAGCATAATCTTCGGCATGAGGGGCAATACCTATGCACCGGTGGTGTATGAATTCATTGCCACACTCAAGTTCCAAAAGTTAAACTTCTACAACAACAACAAGTCCGTCACGTTTACTCTCTTTGGTAAGGAGTATGCATGCGCAACTGCCGCAGATGTATGAAGTCCCCGAAGATGTCCCCCAAGTCCACAATTGGGCATCTATGAGGGCATTGCACTACCAATTTCATCAAGAAAACATAGTGATGCATAGAGCGCATGAGGAGAAACTTGACCATCAAAATTGAGAGATAGAGGAGCTACGAGCCCTATTCTATCAAGATTTCCAATCCCCGACCTTTGGAGGTGACGAGTGAAACCATACCATGATGCTCGAAGTTGAGAAGGAGAAACCCGAACCAATAGACAATGTGACTATGATACATGGATTCATTTGCACACTTATTTCTTTATTTTGCTAGACTTTTGCATTTTTAATTCTCATATTTTCATGTTTAATGTTTGCACTTATATTTCTAGTACTTTGTTTTCTAGTTTTTGATTACTTGCATTTGAGTTTTGCATGATCAATTTTGATGCATGGAATAGTTAGATATCTTCTATTTCTTAATCTTCATAGGAGACAATTCTAGGGTTTTAGGTTATTTTACAATTGTTTTACATATCTAAAAATAAATAATAATAAAAAAGAGAAAAAAGAGTGAGTAGTAGTGAATAGCTTCCCTATCCCAATTGTCAGTTATGCTTGTGCTTATATTCTTATGCCACTAACAATCTTGTGAAGCTTTCCATTCTTATGCCCAATTGTCAGTTTTGCAATAAGGTATATGCACTACATTTTGTGATAATTCTCTATCCCTTAACTTTTGCACCCCTTTTGTTCATTTTTAAAGTGTGGACAGAAATTTTTTATTTGCACATGCTTGAATGGCCACTTATTCATTCACAAAGGATTTAGGTTTTCACCCAAGTCCTGGTAAAAATCATAAAGTGTGGAAAGGGGACATACACTTTTGTTTGAGACCTTTGTGTTTCCTTTTTTCCACTTGGACTTCAAAGTAACATCGAGGACGATGTTTGTTCTAAAGTGTGGAAAGGAAGCACATTTTGCTTAAAAGTTTTTTGTTGCTTAATTGATCTAATGGTGCTTGATTGACGAGTATTTGGATGATGGAGAGTGAGTCATTGTTCATATCATGTGATTAATATGATAGTGATGTGCCCATACAAAAAAGTTTTTACTCTTAGAATATCCTTTGGAAGTTACATTTTCTTACACCCAAGTGATGAATTGCATAGAAACCATCTAGGTTTACATTTTGATGCATGCTTGTATGAATTCACCTCCTATCTTGCTTATACCTAAGTCACGGATCACTCGAAGTGGGAGTGTGCACTCTCCAACCTTGGAAAGATTAAAAAAAAATTCCCTAATCCCAAAGAAAAAGGCATGAGAGAATGAAGTAGGGAAATGACGATGAGAAAAAGGCAAGACCAAATATATATATATATATATATATATATATATATATATATATATATATATATATATATATATATATATATATATATATATATAGCCATCCCATGAGATAAGAAAAGAGGTGAGCCATCTCACTAGGATTTGGGGCAATTCCATTGCACTGTCTTCGAAAAAGCGTAGAGCTCTACGTGAAGTCGGTTGTCCCAAAGGTGATGTCCTAGGAGATGAAGAAGAGAAAGTGGAGGTGAGCCACCTCACCGGAAACTGGGCACCCATAGCACTGCTCTTCAAAAAAGCATGGAGCTCCATGTGAAGTGAGGTCGCTCGGTAACGATTCCGGGAGGATGAGAAAAAAGAGAGCTCGTCTAAGCCAAATGGCAGGGAGTGGTCCACACCAAACCGTTCACTTACTTATTGTAAAGGACCTTGGCGATATAAGGATGGAATCGGTTGGATTGTGCACATTGTTCCCACTAGTGGAATCGGCTTGAGGCCTTTGCAAGATGAGAGGTGAATACAACTTTTGAATTGCATGCTTGATGATTGGTGTGAGAGTGTACCCTCCTTTGTTTGAATTTTATTATTTGATAGGAGTTTTTGCTTCCTTAGTATATTCTTTAAGTTGCATTAGTAGGGGTACACGACTAGCATATTTATTGCATGATATGAGGGATTTCACCCTCTCCGTTGGGTTAAACACTTATCTTGATTGACCATTGGATGAATTAAGTTATCAATAAGATGTTCCCGAAGGTATCTTTGACACTTATATGATCATTGGTATGATTGGAACTTGCTCGAGGACGAGCAAGAATAAAGTGTGGAAACTTGTGGATAAGTGTCAAAGACACCTATTTATAAGGTCTCCTTAGGGTGTGTTTTGAGCTAATTATGATCGTTTGAGCGCCATTTTTAGGCCATTTAAGTTATATTGTGCATTACGCTATAAAATATCACCACACTTTGTGTTTTGTGCTATTACATGAAGTTTTGATTTAAAACGAGGCATAGTGGCACATCCCAGACAAGTCGAGGCCAAGCAGAGAGAAGACAATGCTCATTGTAACATGCGTTCTGAGAAGGAAAAATGTGCTGAAACATAGAAAGTTCAACGCACAGCACAACGTACGTTATGCATTCGTTGTGGATCACATAAGTGACCGACCAACGCACGTAGGCCAGTGCATTGATGGTCTCGTTGCAGCTCATGTGCAGAATTGTGAAAGGAAAATCAAAGGGAAGGCTATTTAATAGATTTTAGATAGATTTAGGATGAGTTTTTAGAGGGAAGATAATTCATTTTTTGAGATTAGAGAGATTAGATTTTGAGAGAGAAACATTCAAACTCTTAGATTTTAGATTACTCTCTAGTTCCTTTTGAAGATCAATTGAAGAAGGGGATTGACAACCACCAACTCAAGAGATCTTTGCAAAGCTTCACCTACTTGCAATCTACATTGGTACTTTCTATTTCTTACATTTCAATTGCTTAATTAGGGTTTTACTTCATGAGTCCAATGTTGATTTCTATGGCTTTGCTTGGCTAGAGTAGTTAGGGTTTGAATTGTAAAGTGTGTGATTATGATGCCTATATGACTTAATTCTTGATTTAGGGATTGAATACTTGCTATGTTTGTAAGTCTTGTTGTTAGGGATTGATTTGTAGGCATCCTATGGAGCTAGGCCACCTCCTAGGATTGTGCTAAGCAAGTGATCTAGGCAAGAGATTGCTAGATCACTTGAAGCTTCTATCCTTGACATTTTCTAGCTTAATGACCCGAGAGGGTTAGGTTGGAAAGGTAGTGTAGGCAAGGTGTTCGAGGAATGGTCTAAGAGACTCCAAGAGCCCAAAGGGGAATTCTAGTGTCTCTTAGTCAAATCCAAGTAGTTGAAGAATGAAAGGAAATTAGCTCTCCCTAGACTTTAGCATATGCAATGTTCATTTCCTATGTCTAATGATTCTAGGTGCATCATAATCATCACTAGCAATTCAACCCCTTTTCTTTTTATTGTTGATTCAATTTGTGTTAATTGTTGCTTAATCCTTCTTCGACAATCAAACCAATGTGCGACATTATCTCAAGCACACACAAACCTCTTTCTCTATATTGAAAACATGATGCTTCTCCAATTTGTCATCCCGAGAGAACGATAAGATCCGGGATTCATCTCATTTTTTTTATCCAAATCCACGTGTCGTGGAGGAGGAGAGTGTCACATAGTTTTTGTAAAATTCAATTGCAGCTTCCAATGTTTTAAAAGACATTCCAACTAATGGTTTTGATCTCATTGTCACAATACGGTGTCCAATATTGTGACATTCCAGGAGATATCGTCAAAGTATAACCATCGTTGTTCTTATAGGGACTCAAACTGATGTTGTTTCCAGATTGCAAGTCACTAGGAACTGTAACATATAAACATCATGTTATAGGTGCGTGCTTTTAAACCTTAAGGTGCGTGGTTTCAAGTCTTAAGGTGCGTTTATTAAACTATCCAATGCCTTACAATTCGAAGTGTAAATATAATGCAAAGTTTAAAGTGCGTAGATTTAAAGCTTAATGTGCGTGTTTTTAGTGTTTAAGGTGCGTATTTTGAAGGCTTAAGGTGCATTAATATAATGATTTCACTGCCAATTGCTCAGTTTGTATAATTAAACATTTAGGTGCGTAAAGTAACTACTTAAGGTGCATCCATTAAACGCTTAAGGTGCGTTAATGTAATAGCTATTGGTAGAAGTTAAGGTGCACAGTTTTGCTATTTAAGTTGTGTGCTTTAATCCATAAGGATGCAACATTAAAGAATACTTGAAGAGATTTAAGTGGTAGAAGAGATCAAAGTGGTGTTTAATTTCAAAATTAAACATATTAGAAGATCAATCTACATCAAGTCAATATTATTGGAGATCAAGAACTCAAGCATCATAAAGAATACACCATCAAAGAATTGCATGAAATATCTTTCGAAGTGAACATCCATTACATTACAAACACATTTCTATGCATGTTTCAAGAAGATTACATGCCAAATGAGGAAAGGACTACAAAATCAACAAAACCTGAGTATACAGACCAAGTTGCAACGAGAAGATCAATCTGTCATAATGAAGTTGCAATTCATACCGAAAGAGAAGATCAATTTGTCAACTTATCGGATCAAGCTACAACCTCCAAGAGTTCAAAAATCAAATTATACCACTCTAACAGATACATTTGATCATCTATAAAAGGCACAAAGACTTGAAGAACAAAATAGGCAATTAGGACAACGAGTTGAAATATCTGAGAGCACGAAGCATATGAGAAAATCTTCAAGTTCAAATTCTTCATAGTTATATCTAGAAAAGAGACTAATATATAAGTCTCTAAGAGTTGCACTAATACAAAAATGAGTAAAGAAATATGACTTTAAGCTACCCTTCTTCAAACAATGGCAGTGTATTGTTAACAAAAATGCGGTGGTATATTGTAAATAGAGTTAATACCCGATTTGGTCTCTCGACTATTAGTGTTGGGGAAGGTCTTGTCAACCTGGTGAGGGATTTCTTCGAAAATGACAGACTACCAGAAGGGCTCAACCATACAAACATTGCTCTCATTCCAAAGGTTAAGAACCCCAAAAGGGTCAACCAAATAAGACATATTAGCCTATGTAATGTCGTCTACAAGTTGATCACAAAGGTTATGACAAATCGAATAAAGACAATCATGTTGCATCTCGTTTGCCCGAATCAGAGTAGCTTTGTTGCAGAACGCCAAATTACCGATAATGTTGTGATATACCAAGAAATTCTCCATACAATTAGGACCACCAAGAATAAGAAAGGATATATGGTGCTTAAGATTGACATGGAAAAGGCATATGACCATTTAAGCTGGAACATTATCCGTACCACACTCCAGGACATCGGTTTTAACAATCAGTGGATTCGAAACGTTATGCATTGTGTGGAATCAACCACCATGTCGGTCCTTTGGGAGGGGGGAAATCTCGACACGTTGAAACCAGAAAGGGGAATTCAACGGGAGACCCTATATCCCCTTATCTCTTTATTCTTTGCATTCAAAAACTAGGCCATATCATCAATGATGCGGTGGCCCGGGGTCTCTGGAAGGGGGTCAAAGTAGCTAGTGCAGGACCAAGCATATCCCACCTATTCTTCACGGATGATATGGTCCTGTCCGCTGAAGCTAACGAGGCCCAAATGAGGACTATCATGAAATGTCTAGACATGTTCTACATGGCCTCTAGTTAAGAAATAACTAAGCAAAAGTCTAATATTTTCTATTCCAATAACAGACAGGGCAGAGGCCGAGAGGCTAGTGGAAGTAGCGGGGATCCTAGTAATGGATGATCTTGGGAGATACATAGGCGTACCCTCTCTTCACGGACGAATCACGAGCGAGCATTGCAAAAGAATTTTGGAAAGAGTTAAGAGGGCGGCTGGAAGGATGGATGACAAAGCACTTAAATCTGGTAGGTAGACACGTTCTAGTCCAATCGGTAATTCACGCTATCCCTTCTTATTCCATGCAGACGATGCTTATTCCAGGGGAAGCCTGCGATGCCATTGACAAACAGATGCGTAGCTTTTTGTGGGGTGAGGACGGTCAAACAAGGAAAACTAGCCTGGTTAACTAAAGGATTGTCACTCAAGCAAAAGAGAAGGGAGGCCTTGGCATTAAGTCTATGAGATAAATGAACGAAGCCCTCCTGGCAAAGATGGGTTGGAGGATTCTCAAGGAAAAAGAGAAGACGTGGGTCAAGGTTATGACCAACAAATACATGAAAGACGGGGCAAGCATCGCGGCTATGAAAAGGAAAAGAAACAACTCGAACTTGTGGAAGGGGATTTACGCCTTGGCAAAAACTCTTGAAGCAGGTGCAAAAATGATTGTTAGAAATGGGCAAGGGACCATGTTTTGGACAAATTGCTAGCTTGGGGAATCAAACCTCAGAAGTTAGGAGATTGGTCCTCTGAATAAAGATGGGGAGAACTTGAGAGTGTCAGACATCTGGGAAGACACTGGAAGATGGAACTGGGGAAGAATTAGGATCGCTCTCCACCATGAAAAATGAAGTCAATTATTAGCGGCAACAGTGCTCCTACGTGATAGTGAACGGGAAGACACGCTAGGATGGAAACAAAGTGACACGAACATGTTTACTATTAACTCAGCCTATAGAATAGCAAACATGAAGGAAAACAGGAGAAGCAAGGAAGGATGGGAGAAAGTCTGGAGTTTAAGAGTGCCTAATAAAGTTCGCATGTTCATCTGGCTCATCAGACAAGGGAAAATAATGTGTAATGTAGAGAGGAGGAAGAGAGGTTTCACGTCTGATGAGAGATGTGGTGTTTGTGGTGCTGAAAAGGAAGACGTCGACCATGTAATTAGAAGATGCCCAGCGGCCAAAGAGATATGGGAGAGGATCAATGTGACCAACACGCAAGGTAACCTGTTCTCTTTACAATTTGATAATTGGTTAGACACTAACTTGGCAGGAGACAATAGGGGCACAATGAGAAAGCTGCAAATGCTAGATTTGCGATAACCGCTTGGTGGATTTGGAGATGGAGGAATAACTGTGTCTTCAACAACGAAGAACTCCTACTGAACGAGAAAGTTGCATGGCTGAGGAAGCAATTCAGCGACATTGAAGCCGCCCTTGAAAAGAGTGCAGGCCGGAAGGACAGGCGAATAGAGAAGCTAGGAGGTGCAACCCATGGACTTTACCACCAACTGGATGGGTGAAGGTGAACACCGATGGTAGCTGCAACAGAAAAAACAATGAAGCGACTTGTGGCGGTGTCATCAGGGATGAAAAAAGCCGACTTCTTAAGGGCTTTCTCCAAACGTCTGGGGTCGTGAGATCCACTGGAGGCTGAGCTTTAGGGTATCTACAATCAGTTGTTATGCCATGGAACCGTGTTCACCATGGTTGGTGAACACGGTTCCATACGACGCCGTTTTGAGTGAGTGGGACTAACGGTGCCCGTAAGTGGCACCGTTAACTCCCACCACTCATATTTTTTTATTTTTTTTTAAATTAAACGCGCCAATAGCGTTTGCAGTTCCCACTACACCATTTCACTTCCTCTCCACGCAACGTCCATCACTCTGCTCTCTGAACTCCACTCTCGAGCTCTCCTCTCTCACTTCGTCTTCCACAGTCATTTCCTTCGATCACTCTCAAACACTCTGCTCCACAGCCATTCCTCTCTGCTCTCGCATTTCTCGTTCTCGCATTTCTCATTCTCGCATCTCTCGAACAAAACTTCGCGTTCTCCCATAGCTATCAAAGGAGACAGCCTCTCCATCGCTCATTCTCAACGTTGATTCACTTGTCTTACAGGTATTTTGTATATGGTGTGTTTATGATTTAGGGTTTTTGTATTCCGTGTACATATTTTGAAATTTTAAAATGGGGTTTTGAATGTAATGTTATGAGCTTATGAATGTATATCTGTAGCATTATATATGTGTAGATTAACCATTATGAATTGATTCGTATATGGTTTTTACTGCTGTTTATTCACTTTCTATGCAAGCTTTGAATGTCCATAACGTTTATTCACTTATGTATTTTATGTCATGCAAATATGTATTTTATGTCATGCAAATATGTATTTTATGTCATGCAAATATGTATTTTCTGTGTGAGATTATGAATTTTCTATTGTGCCTATGAAATTACGGTTTTGCTGTTATGAACTTTCTTATATGTGGTTATGTATTTTCTGTTAGAGATTATGAATTTTCTCGTAGGAGAGTATGAATTCTGTATTGTGAGTTGTGAATTTTATGTTCTGTAGTTATGAATTTTCTGTGTTGCAGTTATGAACTTTCTGTTCTGGGGTTATGAATTTTCTGTTCTGAGGTTATGAATTTTCTTTGTGGGATATTATGAATTGTATGTTACTATACTATGAATTATATGTGACTGTTATTGATGGACAATATGGAATTATGGATTTTCTCATATGAGATTATGAATTCTACAATGTGAGTTGTGAATTTTCTGTTCTGTATTGTAGTTATGAACTTTCTGTTCTAAGGTTATGAATTTTCTGTTATGATATTATGAATTTTCTTTGTGATATTATGAATTTTATGTTACTATATTATCAATTATGTGTAACTGTTATTTTGATGGACAATATATTCTTTTCGGTAGAGCATGGCTGGATTTATTCGGCACTCCCCATCCCCCCTCTACTGAAATAAGGAATATATTTTCCATCAATCTATATTATATGTTGTATATGAGTTACTTGCTTTCTAACGTTTTTAATAAAAGCAATGGACACTGCTCAACGAAGGAGAACACGCTCACAAACAAAGGCAGTCTTGAGCTCTCAAGCTGCAGAACCATCACAACCCTCACAGACGACAGCTGAACAAAACACTGCAGTCAAACCTACAACAAAAAACAAGAGAAAACGAACAACAAGGGCTGTACTTGACTCACAGGCTGCTCAACCATCCCAGCAGCAGTCTGATGACCTGCTCGAGCAAGAAGTTATTAAAGAAAAGAGATCAAAGCAGATAAATGACAGACATAGGGGCAAAACAGCCATTGGAGGTGATTGTGTAGAAGGGAGTTCTACTCCCTACTTCAGCACACGGATGGGACCAAAGACCATGTTTAGGCTTGTACAACAACTACTGCCAGATCAAAAACAATCTGTCCGTGATATTGGTTTTGGAGCCCTGTTGGACCTTCAATTGTGTGCAAATGAGTCACAATTAGTCCAGTATTTGATAGCCAACTTTGAGGTTTTCCAAACACATTTCAAGTTGGAGAACGACAAGCTCACAGTTGATGAAGAAGACGTTGAGTACACTCTTGGCATTCCAAGAGGAGAAAAGAAGGTTGTTGAGGCCCCAAAATACGATGAACAGGGGACACCGGAATACAGGGCTCTCTTGAAAAGCTGGAGGGAAAGATGGAATATTAAGCTTGGTTCCCCAATCACTACCCAGATGGGAGATGTCATAGTTCAAAGGGGAGATTCTGGAGATGACTTTAAGAGAGACTTCATGGTCTTGACTGTTTCGTGCATGATGAGGGGATTTCAGACACGCTACTGCAACAACAGAATCCTCAACTCCTTGATTAATGTTGATGAGATAAAGGAGTACAACTGGTGTGGCTACACCTACAACTCTCTGATCAAGTCCATCGAGCAGTACAGGAAGAAAAGTAATAGCTTCTTTACTGGACCAATGACATTCATATTGGTAAGGTCTAGCTCCACTTATGAATCTTATGATATTCAGATTGTAAATTATATGTGTTAGATTATGAATTTTCTTCTATGTGATTATGAATTTTTCTCTATGTGATTAAGAATTTTCCTCTATATGATTATGAATTTTCCTTTATGTCATTATGCATCTTCCTCTATGTGATTATGAATTTAGAGTATGTACTTATGAATCTTATGTTGTTTAGATTTTATGAGAATTATATGTGTCATATTATGAATTTTCCTTTATGTGCTTATGAATTTTCCTTTATGTGCTTATGAATTTTCCTGTATGTGATTATGAATTTACAGTATGTACTTATGAATTTTATGCTATTTAGATTTTGTGAGAATTGTATTTGTCAGGTTATGAATTTTCCTTTATTTGATTATGAATGTTCCTTTATGTAATTATGAATTTTCCTTGTTGTCATTATGAATGTTCTTTTAATATTATGCAATAATGAATCTCATAATAGAAAGTTCATAATTGCATAACATAAAATCCATAATACGATAGTTGAATATAATGTTCATATGGATTATGAATTTTCTATTATGATATTATGAATTTTCTGTAGTGTAATTATGAATTTTGTGATTATAACTTTTTTATTTTACCTTTTTCTTCAACATTGTAGCTATTCTACTTTGATCGGGTCCAATTCAAAGGAATGAGCGTTCAAAGAACATATCCAAGCATTACTGCATGGACAAATAAACTTGCACGGCAAAGGGTTTCCGCTGAGAAAAGGTCGGGCGGATATGGTAAAGGGAAAGTTATCCCTCGTATTGCAAAGCCTACTGCTGATTGTATCGCTTCTACTTCCGCCCAACCAGTCCCAACCATCTCTGTGCCGCCATCTAGTGTTGATAGGGTCACACGGGTTCTACAACGCCTTGCTGCTGATGTCTTGGAATTCGGTGAGGCTATGGCTGAAGTTGGCAAACAAAACGCCCCAGTGGATGTTATGAAGGCTGCATTTTCTGGGATTTCCACCATGATTGGCGTTGCAAGCACGATAGAAAGACCACCATCTCCAACCTCCTCTCAACTTGACGACATCTTCTTTGGCCAAGAGTCTTTCACAAAGGCTGTTGATGCCTTGGTTGAAGCCTTCCAAAAGACCAATCGGCAAATGGAGATTGACCCTCCCTCATTTGATTTAGGGATTTCTTATACCCCGGCACCATTGGTTGATGAACCACGTGAGCAAAGTGCAATGGATGACGATGAATTGGATGCCCTTGTTGAGAACATTGTGAAAGACACTCCTGGTGCTGCTGATGCTGCTACACTCTCTACTACTCCTACCGCTATCCCTGCTACAACCCCTGCTGCTACGCATGGTGCTACGGCTGTTTCTTCCCCTGCTGCTTTCCCTGCTCCTACACATGTTCCTACCACTGCTGCTACCCCTACTGCTTCATCTTCTGAAACATATACTGCTACCCCTGCTACATCAAGTTCTGGAAGACGAGAAATAACTCCATTGATCAAGGTTCCATTCGCCAGAGATGTCCCTGATGCTGCTAATACTTCTACGCCTGCTGCTACACTACCTGCTACCCTCGACGATATTGATAGGTAAACTAATTAGAATATGAAATTGTGTTATGAACTTTCTGATATTATATTATGACTTTTCTTCTGAAATATTATTAATTTTCACATATGAGATTATGAGTTTTCTATTATGAGTATTAAATTACAGTTTTGATATTATGAACTTTCTGATATGCAATTATGTATTTTCTGTTCTGTATTTATGAATTTTCTGTACTGCAGTTATGAACTTTCTGACCTGAAATTGTGCAACTATGATGATATTAACTAGCTTCGTGTGTTTACAGTGCATTTCTGGACAGTGAATCTGATGTCGAGGATGTCACCAAGCGAAAGAGACCAGTCCGGAAATACAAAAACATCCCGTTAAACTTGAGGTCACCTTTTTGGACAAAGAATGTGCCATTTGACCATAATGCCAGTGTGACCGAGAGGGCCGTATCAAACTACGCCTTCATGGATGCTTCTACGGATCATCCAGTGGAGTATGTTTGACTCTAACCATTTAGAAAACTTTTTATTTTCATGAATATTTCACATTTATAACCATATGTTAATTTATTTACCTATTTATCAAAATTTTTTGTTCATGTAGTGAAACTCTGTTTATCTTTGATGATTTCTCAATGACAAGAGGAGATTTCCACACCCTCCGCAGCGGTGAAATTTTTAACACATTCATAGATGTATGGGCGTTGAGGCTTACACTCCTCAACACAAAACGGGCGTTGGGGAAGCCAAAGTGCATCTATTTTCGCACGTTGGTACATGTAAGTTAATAACAACAATTTTTACTCTGCTCACTTCTGAATTTCATGTTAAACCATTCTGTATTTTATGTCATGTAAATATGTATTTTCTGTTTGTGATTATGAATTTTCTATTGTGAGTTTATAAAGATACATTTTTGATATTATGAACTTTCTGATGTGAGATTATGTATTTTCTGTGTGAGATTATGAATTTTCCCATATGGCATTATGAATTTTTCTATTTGTGAGTTATGAAATTACAACTTTGATATTATGAATTTTCTGTTCTGTGGTTATGTATTTTCTTTGTAATATTATGGATTTTAAGTATTTTCTGTGTGTGATTATGAATTTTCTCATATCATATTATGAATTTTCTATTGTGAGTTTATGAAGTTACATTTTTGATATTATGAACTTTCTAATGTGAGATTATGAATTTTCCCAAATGGCATTATGAATTTTCTATTGTGAGTTATGAAATTACAACTTTGATATTATGAATTTTCTGTTTTGTTGTTATGTATTTTCTTTGTAATATTATGGATTTTATGTTATGATATCATGAATTACGTATGACTGCCATTACATATTGCACAACTTATCATTGATACGTATTTTTTTCCCCTTAGCTTCAACTCGACCCATCTGAACAGTGGATGAAGAATCTTCCGCTTCAAAAGCGGAAGGATAATTTCAATGAGCGATTACAGTATGAGATTTCAAAATTTGAAAATCTTGATGTCAATGATGCTGATTTGGTAATTTATAATTACCCACCTTCAACATTTATTCATTAATTACATATTTCTTCTCTATTCTAACTACTTCTTCTTTTGATGTTAGCTATTTTTCCCCGTGCTTCGACACGAACACTACTTTGTTGTCTGCATCAACACCATCTCAAAAAGTGTTGAAATCATTGACAACAAGATGTTGCCTAAGGGTGTTACTGAAGCTGACAAGTATGAAGATTGCCCAAATCTACTGGTAACTTAACCTTAAACTTGACCTTTCAAACGTTTGTTATACATTTCATGTGAATCATTATCACACTAGTTTCATTTTTGTCCAGGTGAATGCTTTGAAAGAGTACTTGACTGCAGAAAAATCCCCCCTACTCCGTAAGATACAAAACCTTCCTGTATCATACTTGGCCATTCCTTGGAAGGAGCTTGACAATGTCATTGATTGTGGCATATATGTCATGCGACACATGGAGTCCTACAAGGGGAATGTTCAAGATTGGGACAGTGGATTCAAGATAGGCACCCATGTAAATGTAAGAGTATAAGATATATTAATTTCAACTTAGATTTGTTTTTTTTTTTTTTTGTTTTTTAACATCTTTTTTTTTTTTGAAGGCTGACTTCATTTGGGAGCTTAGAGCTAAATACGCATCAAACATTATCACATGGGGTAGGAACACTGAAAGATTGCGAGTTATGAAGGCAGCCAAGGATCTTTCAAAAAAGAAATGAAACTATACCGCTTTTTGGTGTTTGAATATGTTGTGAACATGAAGCAAATCTTGACTGTTGGTACCCTAGATTGTGAATCTCTCATTTTGTAATGTGCACAGATATTTTGCACCTATGAATATACAATCTATTGCTCTTAATTCAGATTACATGTGGATCATGTAGAGTTTATGAATTTTCAACTACCATATTATGAATTTTCTATTATGCAATTATGAACTTTCTTTTATGAGATTATGAATGTATACGTGTTAGCTATAACTGAAATTCATTATTACATAACATTAAAATAACATTCATAATGACAACAAGGAAAATTCATAATCACATAAAGTAACATTCATAATCAAATAAAGGAAAATTCATAATCTGAGACATAATTCTCATAAAATCTTAATAGCATAAAATTCATAAGCACATACTCTAAATTCATAATCACATATAGGAAAATTCATAATCACATAAAGGAAAATTCATAATCAGATAAAGGAAGATTCATAATCTGAGACATAAAATTCATAAGAACATACTGTAAATTCATAATCACATAGATGAAAATTCATAAACTGGTAAAGGAAAGTTCATAAACTGGTAAATGAAAGTTCATAAACTGGTAAAGGAAAATTCATAATCTGACACATAATTCTCATCCTATATCTAAAAATCATAAAATTCATAAGTACATACTGTTAACACGATCTCAATCTATAGCTACATCGTGGTCTACATTCTTATTAAAATGAACAAATTGTGAACCCCCGGTGCTTGGATGTACAAGATATCCATCACGAGCAATCTCTGAAATATTTTCCAAGACCAATGATTGGACAGAGCCCTTTGTAATTGAAGCAAGCTTGTTTGCAGCACTCTTTCTTCCCCTTGCTGCATTGTACTTCTTCTCAATAACACTACTACTCCTTTTAATTCTCACACCTTTACCCCTCCGGCTTGAGGGGTCTTGGACAATACCACTTGACGAAGACACAGCACCCTCCTCAGTGTTCACATCCCCAATCTCAGCTTCAATGTTTTTCCTTGCATTCTCAACGGCTTCATCACAGAATTGTCTAGCAACACTGTTATCTTGGCTAGAAACAATAAGCCTTTGAAATTTCCTACTAATCTCAACAGCCCAAATTGAAGAAGGGACACCACCATTATAAAACACAGATGCAATGTCCACGTTTCTACCCTAAACAACCTTTTTAGTCCATCTTTTTAGAATGTATTTATCGGGAATACTGGAAACACAGTGCACATGAAGTATACGTAAGCAGTGACAGCAAAGTATTCCCAATTCTGAAAACAGCTTGCAACTACAGCATATATCCAAATTGATTGCCTTAAAGGTTACTTCATGCCTTATGATATCTATGTCTGGTCGCCACACGTGATACTTGCACTTACAACCATCGTTCAACACCATTTCTTGATAACAAGAGCTACCTTTCATAAATTGTTCCTCGAACAAAAAATAAATCTCAATTGTATAAACCTCTCTAGCATGTGAAAGGAGTTTCACATGATCCATCATCATGGCGGGTACTCCTTGAGAACACCGGAAATCCTCGCCATTTTCCTTACTTCTCCATTCAGATATAACACTCACAAAGGATGAATAAAAATCACATAAACCAGCAGTCTTGGACAGCCTCCTAGAAATTGCATGATTTGTGCTTTCACTCCTTTGCGAAGATAAAATACCCCCGGAGAAATAATCCTTGTTGAACGCTGGACACCACTTCTCCCTACAGTCATAAAGCTTCTCTAGCCATGTATTCTTATGACAATTATATTTTGTAACCATCCTGAAAAGGTTAAAACACATGTTTATTACTCATATTCTGAAAATTCATAATCTCATATTAGAAAGTTCATAATCATATAACAGAAAATACATAATGACATAACAGAAAATACATAATTGTATACTGTGAATTCATTATCTCATATTACAAAGTTCATAATCATATAACACAAAATACATAATGACATAACAGAAAATACATAATGACATAACATAAAATCCAGAATTGTATAACTGTGAATTCATAATCTCATATTAGAAAATTCATAAATCATATAACAGAAAATACATAATGACATAACAGAAAATCCATAATGACATAACAGAAAATTCAGAATTATATAATGTAAATTCATAATAACATACCTTGTCCAGTAAACCTCAAATTCAGCTTCAGTCTCGGTGTATTTCAACACACAATTGAACATATCCAGAAAATCCTTATGATTCCTCAATGCCTTGATATGCTTCTTCGAATTCTCACCAATATGCCATATGCAAAGACGGTGGCGTGATGTAGGAAACACCATGGAAATGCCAGCAGCCATAGCTGAACATTGATCCGTCATGATAGTCTGTGGACACTTGCCATCCATGGATCTTAAAAACACTCTAAACAACCACGCAAATGACTCTATCCTCTCATTCATCAAAAAACCACAACCAAACATTACATTCATGCAATGATGGTTCATCCCTACAAAAGGACCACAAATCATATCATATTTGTTAGTGCGGTATGTTGTATCATGCACTAACAGATCACCAAACACCTCATAATCCCTTCTCATTTGACCATCCCTCCAAAAAAAACTACACAATCTTCCATCCAAATCAACTTCGAAATCAAAAAAGAAATCAGCCTCATTAGATTGCCTCCTCCTGAATATCTCAATCAAAGAATTGGAATCAGATCCATCCAAACACTTCAAACTCACAGAAGCCATCGAATTGTAAGCATCGCGGTTGGTAAAGCCAACCAATGGAGAACCCCCTGACTGATGTTTCAAAAACCTCATACCATCCGCCAATGCAACACCACTACTCTTCATGTCTTTTAAATATTCAAGCTGATTGTTTCCCACTCTTCTATGCGACCGAAGCAGATCACTCTTGCCAAATGAACATAACTCGTGATTGTGCTCTTTCAAGTGTTTTGTAACTGTCCACATCCCATCACCCCCCACATCAAATTGAACAAATGCACCACATCCAGTCCTCATATCAATCTTTGAATAAAGCTTAACACCACTGTTTGGTTTCTGCTTATACCCAGCCTTAGCACAGAAGAACCTCTTCATCTGAATTAACTTAGTAGATGCCTTATAACGTTGTTGGCCTTTCCTCACACTAAAACCAACTCTGTATGCATATCCATTATATAACTCAAAAGCTTCGTCAACATTTCTTACTACAACACCCACCAAGTCTTCATCAACTGCAATTGCAACAAAAATATAACCACACCTATACCAACTACTAAAATATGAATGTGGATTTCACCTATAATGAATATAATATGCTACACTATAGAATTCATAATCTCATGTGAGAACATTCATAATCACAAAGAATAAAATTCATAACATCATATAAGAAAGTTCATAACAAAGACCGGGTATCAATAACATTTGTGACATTATGAGCATTCAAAGTTGCATAGATACTCATGGCATGAAATGCATAAACTCATAACATAAAATTCATAACCTCATATGGAAAATTCATAATCTCATATAGAAAATTCATAATAACATAACGGAAAATTCATAACCTCAAAACTGTAAATTCATAACGTGAACAAATTATTAATACCAATCACAACATTCAATTTGCATATAATCACCATGAATCAGTACCTACACCTACCAGAAACAACATTCATGATACACCAACTAATAAAAAGAACCTGGACTTGAAGACGAGCCATCAATGTCAATGTTTAACTCTGCTTGATCATTGCTTATTGAATCACCAACACAATCTTCATTCACTGAGTATATGCAAGCAGTGTAACATACCAGTTAATATGTTATGGACATAGTACTATTACATTATGAATATTCATATCACATGCATGAACAGAGTATCAAAATTCATAACTCTGTAACAGAAAATACATAATTGCATTATGTAAAATTCATAACAGAAACATGGAACTAATACACATTTACGGCCATTATGAACATTCAAACTGCATAGATACTGAACAAATACCAATAAAAATAACTAAATCTTCAACAATCCATGATCTCATAAATCAAACGAAATCAAACGCATAAAATCGAATGCAACCTGGAATCGCAGAAATCATATCGGTTGAATCTTCTCCTCGAACCGTCGTCTCCTCCATCGCGAATAGGAAAGAATCGCGAATGTCGGATCACAATTGCCTTCAGAGATTTGCGAATAGGAAAGAATCAAACGCAAAGAGTTGTCTGATCATAACTGCCTTCCTAACGCCGTTAATAGAACAATGTTTTTTTTTTTTTTTTTTTTTTAAACGACGCCAAAAACGACGTCGTTTGGAAGCGTGTTCACCAAGCATGGTGAGCACGTTTCCACGGCATAATTTGCGATCTACAATGGCCTCAAGCAAGCAAGAAACATGGGCTTTCACTTTGTTATCATTGCTGACAATGACAATGGCCAATCATTATTGTGTGGACCATATTTTGTCTATTGTAAAATAATCTATATTCAGTACAAAAATAATGTATATTTAATACTAAAATAATGTATATTGTATTCAGGGGATGTACATTATATTTTTTTTTCTGAGTGTACATTATATTGTATAATGTACATTCAGCACAAAAATAATGTACATTTAGTATATTAAAAATGTACTTTTTATTATGGTCCACATAACATTGTGTGGACCATAGTCCACACAATAATTTGCCTGACAATGCCATAAACTTGATCACCGGGGACGACAAGTACGAAGGGCCGGGAAGAAATCTGGTGGAACTATGTGTTACGACCCTGAAGTTAGGGCAAAGTCAAACGGTGTCGTTTTGCAATTAGGGCTCGAATAAAATTGATCACTTATTAAAATGTCGTCGTTGGAAGCCGAAGCCGTTGGAGGTCCTTTAAATTAAAGGAAGCGACATCGTTTTAACCTCAAAGGATCCAACGGTTGTTCACGCAGACAATGGAGCTGGAACGAAGGTGGGCTGCTGAGCTTGAGATCCGGAGTTTCTTAGAAAGGATTTATGGATGTATTAGCCTTTTGCTTTATATTGTTGTTGTTTTCATTTCAGAGACTTTTTATGCTTTTTGTGAAATTGAAATCAAAAACCCTAATTACTTTTCCCCTTTCTCCTAAACCTATCCTTCTTCTCTTCTTCTCTTTCTATTTCTCTCTTCTTCTCTATCTCTTCTGCTTCTTTTCTTGTTGCAATTTTTAGGTGTGTGGCACTATGCAGAGAATCAAAGTCATGGAATTGGGAGGTTATGTTCAAGCATATCCCGAGGGAACAAAACAGACTTGCAGATCTTATCGCGAGTATGGCCTTTGACGATGTTAGAGACGAGTGCATCTATGTGTCTGCTACGGAGAACATGCAGAGGTACCTCCGTGAGGATGAGCTTCGCATCTTTGGTAGAAATGTTATTGTGAGGGGCATATACTGTCATAGGGTTTACCCCTCCCTTTATCTCAATAAATAAAAAATAAAAAATAAAAAAGGCACAAAGACTTGAAGATCAAAATAGTCGATTATGACAACGATCTGAAATATTTGAAAGCATGAAGCATATGAGAAAATCTTCAAGTTCAAATTCTTCATAGTTATATCTAGAAAAGAGATTAATTAAGTCTCTAAGAGTTGGCACTAGTACAAAAATGAGTAAAATAAATATGACTTTAGGCTACCCCTTTTATACAATGGTAGTGTATTTATTGTGAACAAAAATGCGGTGGTATAATTGTAAATAGAGTTAATACCCGATTTGGTCCCTCGACTATTAGGATTCCAAAATTGGTCGATTTCATCCCCAACTATGTAATTTTCAACCAAAATGGTCCTAATCAGGACAATTTTGGTTTGGACAAATGACTTTTTTTTTATAAAAATTGAATAGTTGGGGATGAAATTGAGCAAGTTTGGAAGTCAATGACCAAAGTATATTGTGTGACCAGGACTATGTGGTCTAATGGTATCCGGGTTGGACTTCCATTTGGAAGATTGTGATTTCGAGCCTCAGTGGAGGCGTTATTGGCTCTTTGTGTTTCAGTAGGTTGAGAAAGTATATGAACAGATACTACATTGTAATAGAGCTAGTAGCATTCAAAAAAAAAAAAAAAAAAGTATATTGTGTGCATTCTTGTAGTGTATTTTGTGCACTCATATATGTAATTCTCTCTTTCTCACCTAAGGCATGGTTCTCATGTGAACGCAACTTTATATATATGAGTGCACAAAATATATATTCAACCCTCCCCCCCCCCCCCCCACCCGGGGACGAGGCTTGAATAGACTTTTTTTTTATAGAATTTTAATTAAAAAACATTTTAAACAAAGAGCGTACAACTAGCTCGAAGGCTAAGTGATAGGCAACGAAAGCTAAAGATTGTAGCATGTTTTGGAAGGAAAACGGATGTAAAAATGTGCTCTGTGTGTTAACTGTTCGATAAGCAAAATGTAAAGTGCTGAAAAGTTAAGGTTGGTGTTCCGCAATATCCTACTCCACTATTCTCTTTAACGTTCAAGGAGGTTCCACCAATATTTTATGCAAAAATATAGTGGAAGAGCCACAGAGTGTATCCACCAAGCACTATTGATTAAGGTTGGTGTTTTTGGAACCGGATGTCCCTCTGCTCTTCAAAACATGATCTTCACTCTAAGGGTCAACCACCAAGCTGCCTTGACTGAAAGATCCCAACCACAATCTTCAAAGATGCGATTGTTTGTTTGATTTCTCAAACTGTAGACAGTGAACCTAGAAGTTCACTATGAAGCCCAGGTTGTACTGGATATTGTAATTTAGTATACTTGTAAGCTTCAACTCTCTCTTGCGTGAATGACACTTGAAAATCTCTGAGCAAAATACTTAGCAATGGGTAATACAATGTTAATGTTAGTAGACAAAAGGCTTAGGCTCAGGCAACCTTCTCAGAGCTTCAGAGACCTCTATTTATAGTATAGAGGCATGGGTAACACTAGTACAAAAAATATCAATAAAATCTAATAAATCGCGTCCAAAGTTCGAACTTTGGACGCCGAATGTGTATTGCGGTGGCAATTTTGTAATTAAATTGCCACTATATTATTATTATTTTTTTAAAAATAATTCATGTCCAAAGTTTCGAACTTTAGACGCGAATCATTAAATGCGGCCAAATTTCGCGTCCAAAGTTTGCAACTTTGGACGCGAATCATTTAATGCGGATATAATTCGCGTCCAAAGTTGCGAACTTTGGACGCGATTTATTTTTCTAATCCCCCAAATCGACCTCCGCTCTCCGCTCTAACCCTAGCAATCGACCTTCTCCATCAGATAAACCTCCCCGCCGTCCGTCCGCCATCCGCCGTTCATCGCTCTCCGCTCTCCAGTCCGTCCGCCGTTCATCACTCTCCGCTCTCCACCGCCGGTCGTCGCTGCTGCTCGCACGCCCACCACCGCCGGTCGTCGCTGCTGCTCGCACACCAATCACCGCCGGTCGCCGCTGCTGCTCGCACGCCAACCACCGCTGGTCGCTGCTGCTACATCGCACCCCACCACCGCCGTTGCTACGAACGCCGGCCGCCGTCTCCAAGGTGCGTTTGTTTTTTTTGTTTTTTTTTTTCAAAAATCATTAATTATTTTAATTTTTTTTTTGTTATTTGTTATTGTTGTTTATTGTGTATTATTGTATATTTGTTATTGTTGTTTATTGTGTATTATTTGTTATTGTTGTTTATTGTTTTGGTTTGATGCCATCTCTAAAGTGGTTTTAAGATTGGATTAGGTTAATTGTGAATTATGAATTAAGTATAAAAGCAAGCATTAAGGATGTGAAACGTGGGGGTTTATTGTATATACAAATTTGTTGTGTATTATTGTATATGCATGTTAGGCATTGTTGACAAATTCGTTGTGTATTATTGTATATGTTAGGTATTGTTGACAAATTTGTTGTGTATTATTGTATATGTTAGGCATTGTTGACAAATTTGTTGTGTATTATTATATATGTTAGGCATTGTTGACAAATTTGTTGTGTATTATTGTAAAATATGATGTTTATTTTTGGAAAAGTAAAATATGATATGAACTTTTAATTACTAAAGTACTTCGCTTATTTTGTTGGAATCATATTTGACCAACCATTACCTTATGAATTAGTAAATTTAAAATTATTTAGTTAAAGCTTTAATTTGAACCTTTAAGTTATAACTTAAGAAACTAACTCATTTATCATTTCTTAAATGTTGTGTGACAATATATAGGAGATATGGATCGGAGTTGGATGTATAAAAAACGCAATACACTTGAATATGTTCATGAGGTTCAAGAGTTTGTTAAAATTGCCGAGGATTATGCAAGTAAAATTGGTGAAAATTATATAGTGTGTCCTTGTTATGATTGTAGAAATCTAAAAAAGTTTCGTAGTTCTGAACAAATTAAGGAACATTTGATACATCGTGGTTTTAAGATAGGATATGACCGGTGGATATGGCATGGTGAAACTGTCCTTACTAGTAACAGTACAAATCAAAGAGAATGTAGAAAAGATGTAGAGAAAGATCAAAGTAATGAAGATAATGTTGGAAATGATGGAGACAATGATCAGCTAGATGAATTGATGCGGGATATGCAAGGGGATTTGAATGAAATGCCTCAAGAGTTTGAAAGTTTTTTTGAGAGTTCTGGAAAACCTTTGTTTTCTGGATGTAGTAAATTTACAAAGTTATCAGCAGTTCGGGATGTGTTTGGTAAACTGGAGAGCATAAGTCGTGGAAATTCAGCTGGGGTTGTTTCAGTTAGTGATATGGAGAAGATCATAGAGAAGAGAATATATGACAAAGTGGCTGAAAAGATTAGAAAAGAAACAATGGAAGATATGCAGCCCAAGTTTGATTTGATGCAATCCCAACTGGAATATTTGATGAAGAATGCACAAGCAAGTCCAAAAGTTGGCACACCAACTCGGAGCAGTTGTCATTCTATTGATCAAGTCAACAAACTTAAGGTAATATTTAATATCTTTAATATTTTGAATATTTGATATTCGATCTACTTGTTATTATGTCTTTTACTTTTGATTCATAGGAAAATCCAAAACAAACCCGAATGATGAATTTTGAAAGTGATGATCAATCTGCTTTCCAATTACGACCACTTCTTGTTGGTGATGATACACTGTAGCAATTGAGAGATGAATCTAAGAAATTGGTCAGACTTATTAAGAACCTGCCTTTCAATTTAGATTACATTAACGTGGATCTAGATGAGGCAATCTTCCATCATCAAGATGTGGATTTCATTCACGTGATGTTTCAAGATATTAAAGACTTGTTGACGATGCGATGGCTTGATGTGACCATATTACAAATATTTATAATGTAAGTATTTTTTATGATGTTTTTATATTTAAAAACTTGTCTTTAGTCGTTCATTTTTATTAATTATCTATATATATGTTGTAGATGTCTTAGTCGGATGTGCTCCAAAATTGGAGTTCATACAATTGGATTCCTCTCCCCAAGGACTATTTGTGCTGACTCTGTACTCGCGGATATTGATAAGGTCACAAAATATCTTGTGAATGCCATGGTTGAACAGACGAATCGACACTTCATTTTAGCTCCATACCATGAAAAGTAAGAAAACTAAATTTATATTTTTAATTATTTATTTAACTTAATTGCATTATTTGTGAATAACACTTAACATATTTATTTAAATGTCTTAGATATCATTGGATGCTTCTAGTTATTTCTGTTCCATTAAGAAAAGTCTATGTATTAGACTCCATTGCATCAAGTAATCGCGAGTTTGAGATTAAGGCCACATTGAATGTGTAAGCGCGCGCGCGCACACACACACACACACACACACACACACACACACACACACACACACACACACACACACACACACATATATATATATTGAGAATTATTAACAATTATTGTTTATAAATTATTTATGATTGTATATTATAGGGCATTTCGATCGGTTGAAACTTTAGGAGGGAGAAGACCTAAAAACAACGTTGATTGGGTTCACATTGAGGTATATATATCTTTCATATTTCATATTAATATTTTTATTGTTTAACATATATATATATACATATTTTCTAGTGTCCTCAACAACCGGGTGGTGTGGAGTGCGGGTATTATGTGATGAGATTCATGTATGAAATATGCCCTCAATGTTGGGATTCTGATGATTTAGATATGGTATGTAAAATTTATTAAAAGTAAATAGTTTTAAATTACACTTTAGTAATGTTAAAACTAATTATTTGATTATTTTAAATTTTTGTAGGAATTATTCTTTAATAGAAAGCCTTATTCAGAAGCGCAAATTGATGAGGTTCGTGAGGTTTGGTCTAAATATTTTACTCAAGAATGTATATAAATTTTTGAACTATGATTTAATTATAATAGTTAATTGTAATGATGAATTGTTGGTACTTATCTAGTTTAGCTTATTACATAAGTGTTGAAGTAGTGTAGTTTAGATGTGTTGAAAACTTTGAAGTGTTGTGAATTTAATGTATTGAAGTTTAATTTAGTACGTGCAAAAGTGTTGGCAATTATGTATTGAAAACTTTGAAGTGTTGTGAATTGATTGTATTGGAGTTTAATTTAGTGCTAAAGTGTTGGCGTAATGATGTATTGAACTTTATTAGTTGAAAGCTTTGAAGTGGTATGTAGTGGTTGTGACTGCATGTTCTGGATGAACATAATATTTTTTGTACAGGAAAAAAACTGGATTTATTAACAAATTATTATAAAATAAAAAAAAAAAATTATAATTCGCGTCCAAAGTTCTTCAACTTTGGACGCGAATAATCATTTTATTAAAAGAAGATGATTAATCGCGTCCAAAGTCGAAGAACTTTGGACGCGATTTACTGACTTTGCACGTCCAAAGTTGACCAACTTTGGACGCACAAAGTCAGTGGTCAACACTGTAATGAGATTACCAACTTTGGACGCGATTAATCGTTTTTCGCGTCCAAAGTTACTTTGGACGCTGATTGTAACATCTGCGTCCCAGCTACTTTGGACGCGAATGACTGTTTCTGTACTAGTGTGTATTTGAGCAAAACACTCTTTTTGATGCTCGCGTACATGAGTTCATGTTTGAATCGAGCCTTTTAAAGCTCATTTTGGGATTTGATTTGCAACCTCCTTGTAAGCAAGAGAGAGCCTCCATATTATACAATTCAATTGTCTTTAAAAGACTCTTGTATAAATAGTGGTGCAAATCCACTTCCCAAACCAATGTGGGACAAAAGCTCATCTTTTTCCCTTCATTTTTCCAACTCAATGGGTCTACTTTGAGAATCAATATCTCATTCACCAATTATCCATTTTGAGCGTACAATATATCAATCTCTTCGTCTCACTACGAAGAACACAAATTCACTTTGACCCGACTCAATTCGGAAGTGAACCCCACTGATAATTATATCACAAAATAACCACTTAAAATGTCATTTTAATATTATTTTTCCAACAATTTCTACAGCTATATTATAGATGATATATAATATATTAATATGCTTGTCTTGCTATAAAATTAGAAACTTGTGATTGCTATTTCCGATGGGCCACAGCTTTATCGCCACCGGGTAAATGAAGGGCAAAATATACTATCAACTATGATCTACATTACAAAATACACTATTAATACATGGTCTTTTTTTGTATATTAATAGTTTATTTTTAATATAATAAATTCATTTTAAGTAATATATTAAAAATAAATTTATAATACATTAAAAATAAATTTTTAAAAATGAACGTGTAGTACACTAAAAATGAGAACCTTTTTGTTTAATAAATAAATAAAACTTTTAATATACTAAAAAAGAAATTCGCATTGTTCATGGTAATGACAGTATAATAATTGTAAATGATGAAGATGCATGCCTTTGTACGTAGTTGAGTTGCAAAAGAAAATAAAATCTAGATATGACAATTACAATACTTGCATACAAATTGTATGTATATAATTAAATATTCTTATGTGTCGGGTTCGTTTTATTATTTGCATTTTATTTTGTAACTAGTTTTTTACGCGCATTGCGCGATTGGAATAATGCCTAATTTTTATTTTTTTTAAATAAGTACTTTAAAGTAGATCAATGCAAGATTATATTGGAATTGTTCGTGCATAGATAATTGAATGTTAAATTTATGTATTTAAATAGGCAATTCTAAGTTTACAAATGCAATATAATATAGTCAAGATTGATTATAATTGTCAATAAAATAATTGTATAGGTATGGTTGAAACCAAATACGGGACATAAGGGAAAGTAAATTAAAATTAGGGCATAAAATATTTAATATATACTAATATTGAAAAGTTAACTGCTGATTGCCAAACACGGACATTGCGAGGTAGTTTCCTACTTCAATTAGAAACGAGATCGAAAAGACTTGATTCAAGCCCGAGCTCGTGTGCACCAGCACCTGCGGGCACGAATGTCGTCCGGAAATTGGCTGGCCAAGAATCGTTATCATTGTCCAACCGATATAGTCACTTGGTTCGTGTTGCACCACAGCCGGAAATTGGCTGGCCAAACTTCGGTATCATTGTCCGCCGATATAGTCACTTGGTTCGTGTTGCACCACAGCCGGAAACTTCGGTATCATTGTCCGCCGATATAATCACTTGGTTCGTGTTGCACCGCAGCCGGATTGGCTAGCCAAACTTCGGTATCATTGTCCAACCGATATAGTCACTTGGCACGAATGTCGTCCAGAAATTGGCTGGCCAAAAATCAGAAATTGTCCAACTGATATAGTCACTTGGTTCGTGTTGCACCACAGCCGAAAATTTATTGGCTGGCCAAACTTCGGTATCATTGTTCGCCGATATAGTCACTTGGTTCGTGTTGCACCACAGCCGGAAACTTCGGTATCATTGTCTGCCGATATAGTCACTTGGTTCGTGTTGCACCACAGCCGGAAATTGGCTGGCCAAACTTCGGTATCATTGTCCAACCGATATAGTCACTTGGTTCGTGTTGCACCACAGCACGAGAGATGCACTCTCGTGTTGCTGCACCCCAACAGTCTTGTCACGCCCCACTTTTAGGACATGACACGGCCGTATCGTTACGTGAAGACCTGTAACAATACGAAGCCTAACCATACATACCTCTCAGAATCTTCATAATAACACTTGAATATACAATAATTCCACAACCCAAAATTACAAAATATAATCGACTTGTTCTTCCCAAAAACTCATCAAATCCACTATTAGATATTTATAATTAAGAGTAGTATGTCCAAAATGCATCACAAGCACCAAAACCAAGCACAATGGTCTACCAAAAATACAAAGGGTCAAAGGGAAAGTCTAAATAAACAAAAATCCATGATAAGCTCCAAAACTAGGACTAAGTCTCCAAGTTTCAAAAGTCACCTTCGAGACCCCACCACTTGTGCTCGTGCTATTCACATGTCCTTAACTACTCTGAAACGTGAGAAAAATACAAATAATGAGCTAATGCCCAGTAAGTGATACTCCTCTCAACCCCGGATCAAGTAGCCCCAATATAATACAAAAAGCTTTAGAGTAATAACTAGATGCAAAACTCAATCCTTAAATTATATCAAAATCATAACATACTTCCATCATACTATACACAAATTCCCAAAACGAAAAACTTTAGCTACATGGGCATCAATATTATTTCATAATACAATACTTTCAAAAGCACCAATCATTCATTTACATATAACTCATTGGCAACCTACAACCACCATTATATTATGTGGCACATGCCCTTATCGGTATATTGGTCCAAAAAGACTCGACGATTCGGAATGAGTCAGGCTCGACGATTCAGAATGAGCCGGATGGAACGTTCCAACAAATAATTCGAAAGACTCGACGATTCGGAATGAGTCAAGCTCGACGATTCGGAATGAGCAATTAGGAACGTTCCAGGCCAAACAAAACAAACAACAAAATGTAGGTTGCCTCATGAGTTTGATCAAATAATCAAAATAGTTCTTATAATCAAATAGCCCGATGTAGCAAAAATCATTTGCTTAAAATCACATAACAAATTTCATATTTCCAAAATAGGTAATAAGTTTATCAAACTAAGAAATATGCAAGGTATAAACCATTCTCAAAATAATAATTTTCTTAGTACATAACTCTTTAAACATCATAGAATGGTTTATTAAACCAAAGTAATTTCAAAAGGATTGAAATGGCTTAGGTGGAAAGAACTTAAAGTTAATAAACAAGAGGTTAAGAATTCAAGTCTCACTTTAAACAAACAAACCATTTTTATAAGGCATATGATATAAAACAAACACACACAATATGCTGGCTGTTGAAGTTGAACCCATGCCCTACTACCTGCACAACAGCCACAAAACCACTCTACCGTCTCTACAGATGGTGACTATATCAGTCAGAATTAATTTAGCTTAAAATACATTCCGAAATCACAGTTCCAACGAACCCAAATACAATTTCAATCCAGAATTCAGCTTAGCATTTCAGACCCAAAACATAATCATAGTCCAAAATATTTTTAACTCATACTAAGCTTAAAATGGGGATTCAAAGTAGTGGAGATTATTTCATAATATTTAGGGGTTTTCCAAAATAAGGAGAGAAAAGTTAATCACTTACCTAAAAACATCCAAATCTTAGCTATTAAGTTCGCCCAAATACTCCTTGTCAAAATCCCTAATATTTTCAAACATTAATCTTAGGGCTCAAGTGATAAACCCAACTCAAAGAGTGAAATATAGAGGTCAAACTTACCTAGAATACTCCAATAGCTTTGAGATCTAAGCTTGAAGAAGATGGAGATCAAAGCTCCAAGATTTTTCCTTCCCCTATCTCTCTCTAGTTAGCTCCCCTTATCTTCTTTCAAATGAAATGTTTATCCAAGACCAAAGTGGTTCCTTAATCTTTAAGGGTAAAGAGGGGTAATTTAGTAAATTCATCCAATATCAATTTTAATAACCTTTGACTTGTTGACCTATTTTAATAACATAGGTATATTTTTTTATTTCCAAGATAGTGGGTATTACAATCTCCCCACCTTAAAATAAGTTTCGTCCTCGAAACTTACATAACATCAAACTTGAAGAGTTTAGGATAGCTATCCTTCATATCATCTTCCTTTTCCCATGTTGCTTCTCTTGGAGTATGATGTGAACATTGCACTTTAACAAATGGGATTACTCGGGACCTCAATACTTGTTCCTTTTGGTCAATGATGCGAAGATGTACTTCTTCATAAGTTAAGTCATCCCTAACTTGCAAAGGTTGATACTCCACAACATGACCCGGATCTGCAATGTATCTTCGTAGCATTGATACATGGAATACATAGTGTACTCCAGCTAGTTGTGGTGGTAGGGCTAGCTCATAAGCCAAACTACCAACTCTACTCAAAATCTCAAATGGTCCACTGTAATGTGCACATAGTTTTCCTTTTTCTCCAAACCTCATTACTCCTCGAGATGGTGAAACTTTTAAATACACAAAATCTCCAACTTTGAATTTCAATTTTCTTCTTTTCAAGTTAGCCCAGCTCTTTTGTCTGTCTTGGGAAGCTTTAATTTTTTTCCTAATTAATTGAATCTTCTCAAATGTGAGTTGTACAGGTTTTGGCTCTAAGATCTTTCTTTCTCCAACTTCATCGTAATATAAAGGAGATCTACATTTCTTTCCAAATTAAGCTTCAAAAGGTGACATTCCTATACTCAATTGGTAGCTATTGTTATATGCAAACTCAATTTAAGTTAAGTATTTACTCCAACTACCCTTGAAATCCAAGCCACAAGCTCGAAGCATATCCTCCAAGGTAAGAATAGTCCTCTCGGTTTGCCCATCTGTTTGTGGATGAAATGCAGTGCTTAATTTTAATTCAGTCCCCATGGCTCATTATAAGCTTCTCCAAAATTTTGACACAAATCAAGAGTTTTAGTCAGATACTATACTAACAGGTACACCATGAAACCTTACAACTTCTTTCACATACAACTTAGCTAGGTCTTCTTAATGGGTATAAAAATGTGCAAGCTTAGTGAATCGATCCACAGTAACCCAAATTGTATTTTTCCCACGAATCTTAATCAACTTAGGCAACTTTAATGCGATCTAATAATACCGGTTTTGTAATCATAGTTTCTAATATCCTTCCTTGCTTATTTTGCAAAATAACCTCAACTTTTAAATCTTGAAAATCTTTCAACAATTGGGTTTGAGTAGTTACCACTATCACATTAACCGTGGAAAACTTACGACTTAAAGCACCAGCTACCATGTTAGCTTTAGATGGATGATAATTAATAGTGAGGTTATATTCTTTTATTATCTCCAACCATCATCGTTGTCTCATCTTCATTTCCTTTTGGGTAAAGAGGCACTCCAAACTCTTATGGTCTGAAAATATTTGACAAGATTCTCCATACAGGTAGTGCCTCCAAAATTTTAAAGCAAAAACCATAGCTGCTAGTTCTAAGTCATGAGTGGGGTTGTTAACTTCATGAGACTTCAATTGTCAAGAGGCATAGGCTACCACCTTATCATTTTGCATCAACACATATCCTAATCCGCTTCTTGAAGCATCACTATAAATAACAAATCTTTCTTCCCCAGATAATAGGGCTAAGATAGGTGCACTAACCAATAATTCCTTTAATTCTTGAAAGTTCTTCTCACACTCCTCATCCCAATTAAACTTTATACCCTTCCGAGTTAACCGAATCAATGACACAGTTATTAATGAGAAGTCTTTCACAAATCTCTTGTAATAACTTGCTAAACCCAGAAAACTCTTCAATTCTGTAACATTAGTGGGTCTCGGCCATTGTGCTATTGCTTCAACCTTAGTTGTGTCTACAGAAATCCCGTCTCTAGAAATTACATGACCAAGAAAAGATACCTCTTTACGCCAAAATTCACATTTACTTAGCTTGGCATACAATTCATTTCCCTTCAAGGTGTGCAAGATGGTCCTTAGATGTTGAGCATGTTCTTCCTCACTCTTTGAATATTGCAAAATGTCATCAATAAATACCACAACAAATTTGTCCAGAAACGACTTGAGGACCCTATTCATTAAATCCATAAAGAAAGTAAGAGCATTAGTTAGTCCGAACGGCATCACCAAAAATTCATAATGGCCATACCAGGTCCTAAAAGTAGTCTTGGGTACATCAATAGCTTTAACCTTCAATTGATGGTACCCTAATCTCAAATCAATTTTTTTAAAGGTATTTAGCACCTTTAACTCACGTAGCTCAGATGGTGCCATGCGGTAAGGGGCCTTTGAGATTGGAATAGTTCTGGAACAACCTCTATTTCAAACTCAATTTCTCTATCTAGAGGTAACCTATGTAAATGCTCTAGGAAAACGTATGTAAATTCCTTAACAACTAGGATATCATCTAACTTAACTTCTTTCTGGTGGGTATCCATTACATAAGTCAAGAAACCGCTACACCCTTTTGCCAATTCTTTCTTAGCTTTCAATGCAGAAATTACTTTCAATGGCACTTTCGAAACCAACACTCCACTCCTAGGAAAGTATCCCACTAGTAAAGATAGATTGTCCAGGAATTTGAAACACCACATTCCAATGAGCGCAATCAATGTGGCATAGTTTCTGGATAGCCAATCCATTCCTAATATCACATCTAAATCCTGCATATCGAGCTGAATTAAATCAATTGACACATCACTCCCATTAATTTGTAGATGACAATCTTGAAACCAAGTATCTGTCACCACCATCTTCCCCATACGATTATTAACATACAAATGATCACTCAACTTCTTAGCTTGCAAATTTAAATCCTTTGCAACTTCTCATAAATAAAATAATGCGAAGAACTTGAATCACACAACACAAAAACATCTACAACCACATTCCGAATAGGCGACACATTTAACAACAGCCTAACTCGATGAGTTCAACCACATGTAGGAACATCCCCTCTGATCCTTGTAAAGCAATACTTCTTAAATTCAAAACAGAGAAAGTATGACCACATTAGCGAAAATGTTTAGGAAACCACATCCAAAATTTGCCCAAAGCCTAAACTTATCATTCGCTAGGTTAAAGCCTAATCTTACAAAAATTCAAACTTAACTTCTTGACCAACTAAGGATTTAAACCTAGGCTCTGATACCACTCTGTCACGCCCCACTTTTAGGACATGACACGGCCGTATCGTTACGTGAAGACCTGTAACAATAGGAAGCCTAACCATACATACCTCTCAGAATCTTCATAATAACACTTGAATATACATTAATTCCACAACCCAAAATTACAAAATATAATCGACTTGTTCTTCCCAAAAACTCATCAAATCCACTATTAGATATTTATAATTAAGAGTAGTATGTCCAAAATGCATCACAAGCACCAAAACCAAGCACAATGGTCTACCAAAAATACAAAGGGTCAAAGGGAAAGTCTAAATAAACAAAAATCCATGATAAGCTCCAAAACTAGGACTAAGTCTCCAAGTTTCAAAAGTCACCTTCGAGACCCAACCACTTGTGCTCGTGCTATTCACATGTCCTTAACTACTCTGAAACATGAGAAAAATACAAATAATGAGCTAATGCCCAGTAAGTGATACTCCTCTCAACCCCGGATCAAGTAGCCCCAATATAATACAAAAAGCTTTAGAGTAATAACTAGATGCAAAACTCAATCCTTAAATTATATCAAAATCATAACATACTTCCATCATACTATACACAAATTCCCAAAACGAAAAACTTTAGCTACATGGGCATCAATATTATTTCATAATACAATACTTTCAAAAGCACCAATCATTCCTTTACATATAACTCATTGGCAACCTACAACCACCATTATATTATGTGGCACATGCCCTTATCGGTATATTGGTCCAAAAAGACTCGACGATTCGGAATGAGTCAGGCTCGACGATTCAGAATGAGCCGGATGGAACGTTCCAACAAATAATTCGAAAGACTCGACGATTCGGAATGAGTCAAGCTCGACGATTCGGAATGAGCAATTAGGAACGTTCCAGGCCAAACAAAACAAACAACAAAATGTAGGTTGCCTCATGAGTTTGATCAAATAATCAAAATAGTTCTTATAATCAAATAGCCCGATGTAGCAAAAATCATTTGCTTAAAATCACATAACAAATTTCATATTTCCAAAATAGGTAATAAGTTTATCAAACTAAGAAATATGCAAGGTATAAACCATTCTCAAAATAATAATTTTCTTAGTACATAACTCTTTAAACATCATAGAATGGTTTATTAAACCAAAGTAATTTCAAAAGGATTGAAATGGCTTAGGTGGAAAGAACTTAAAGTTAATAAACAAGAGGTTAAGAATTCAAGTCTCACTTTAAACAAACAAACCATTTTTATAAGGCATATGATATAAAACAAACACACACAATATGCTGGCTGTTGAAGTTGAACCCATGCCCTACTACCTGCACAACAGCCACAAAACCACTCTACCGTCTCTACAGATGGTGACTATATCAGTCAGAATTAATTTAGCTTAAAATACATTCCGAAATCACAGTTCCAACGAACCCAAATACAATTTCAATCCAGAATTCAGCTTAGCATTTCAGACCCAAAACATAATCATAGTCCAAAATATTTTTAACTCATACTAAGCTTAAAATGGGGATTCAAAGTAGTGGAGATTATTTCATAATATTTAGGGGTTTTCCAAAATAAGGAGAGAAAAGTTAATCACTTACCTAAAAACATCCAAATCTTAGCTATTAAGTTCGCCCAAATACTCCTTGTCAAAATCCCTAATATTTTCAAACATTAATCTTAGGGCTCAAGTGATAAACCCAACTCAAAGAGTGAAATATAGAGGTCAAACTTACCTAGAATACTCCAATAGCTTTGAGATCTAAGCTTGAAGAAGATGGAGATCAAAGCTCCAAGATTTTTCCTTCCCCTATCTCTCTCTAGTTAGCTCCCCTTATCTTCTTTCAAATGAAATGTTTATCCAAGACCAAAGTGGTTCCTTAATCTTTAAGGGTAAAGAGGGGTAATTTAGTAAATTCATCCAATATCAATTTTAATAACCTTTGACTTGTTGACCTATTTTAATAACATAGGTATATTTTTTTATTTCCAAGATAGTGGGTATTACAAGTCTGAAACGCGAAAGTTGTTTGTTGTGAAGATTAAACTCATCTGTTACGGAATTAATACTGTTTTAAATCTGAGTTTAATCCTAGTTAGTGGGTGGCTATTACAGGTGTTACACAATTGATTTTAATACCAATTTAATAGCCATGTTGAATGCTATCCCTCCAACAACCCTATATAAAGAGAGGTAGGGCAGAAGCTTTTCACACACTACAGAAACAAAGGAATTCCAGTACGCTTTAGCTTCAAAACTTCTGCTTTTACTCTCTTCTTTAGCCAAACAATGTTCATACCTTGTTTTGTTTGCCGGGTTCTTTGTTTGGGTGCTTAAACAAAGAATCGTAGCACGTTTTATCCTAGGAAACATAGGCTACAACGCTCCTAACACTTGTGGGAGGTAGCAAATAAGGTTTTAAGGAAAAGAACATTGTGTTCAAACTCGTGCTAACCTTTACCCAGTTTTTCCACCTTTTCCTTTCCAGTTTTTTTTTCTGTTTTCCCATATAATAATAATCTTTCTGTAGGATTATTATTTTGGAATTTTTCCACTTTATTACCCAACAACAATTGCTCACAATAAGAGCACCAATCATAGACATTCAAATCATCTACAAGATCAATTCAATAGGTGAAAGTAGGGAAGACCATGATTCGGTTCTGATTCTGAATTGGTGGTTTTCGATTCTGAAAAATGGTGAATCAGAATAGGAACCTTTTAGGACGATTTCAGCTTGAACTGTTGATTCTATTCTCTTTTTTTTTTTTTTCCTTTAATTTTGTTTTCTATTTTTAAAATAGTTCAAATTCTACAATTTTTTTTTTTTGAATTTTTTTCATTCTAATTTTTTAAATGGTTATATCAAATATTTAAACTTCAAAATTAAACTAACAAATAAAAATAATTGTTATAATTAAACTTTAAATTGTTATTTAAAATTTAATGTTTAACCATTAATCAAATAATTGTTATTTAAACTTTAATTAAATATGATGTAATATTTACTTTAAATTTTTGTTATTGTTTTTTTTTTGTTATTGTTTTTTTTTAAATATAATTTAGAACTTCTGAACTAGAACAGAAACTATCTATATAGTTCAGGTTTAAATTAAGTTCTTACCGTACACGATTCAATTCAAATTAGACGGATCAAACTGAACCGTGATCATATCAAAATGAAAGAATCTTTCAAACATAATTACTGCATATATATTTTTCAACTTTTTAGACAACCGATGCAATTAGATCATAACAAATTTCACTCAATAGAAATCAACCAGCAAATCTCATACTAAGAACCTATACCTCAACCGTCATATATGTTAAAGACTTAAAGCTATATATTAGTAGAATTGACATACTTGCATGAGTAGCTCAATTGATTTTTAAGTGATAGATTATTGTGAGCATTAAGTATTGGTCATCTCATCTAATAGATTGTTGAATTACTGTAATTTATCTTTTTACTATATATTTTGTTCGGTTCTAGTTTGTGTTTTGAAACAACGAGAGAATTTTGTCTTTTATGGACAAAATTTTCAGGACAACTTGTAGATATTTACGAGTGGACGTTTATTTTGACTTTTATAGTAGGTTGGTGTTTAAATTTAATTGTAATTAATCACATCACTACATTAAGGACACGCATGCATTCTGGTATTTACTTTTTTCATTTCATGCCTGGTAACTTGGTAAGGCATTCATATGTAGTTATGAGCTATTATTATTATTATTATTATTATTATTATTATTATTATTATTATTATTATTATTATTATTATTATTATTATTATTATGAGCTATTATTATTATTACTAGTAATTCACCCGCGCGATGCACGGGAAAAAATTATGTTATTATAAATATAAATAAAAATAGAAAAAATAAAATATTTTAAATTATTTAATATAATAATATTTTTGAGTTTTATTGGTCAAGTATTTATTATTTTTATAGAATACAAAATTACAATTAAAATTAAAATTATAATTTTGTATGGTTAATATAATCTCTAATTATGTGCATATTCAAATAAATTTATAGAGAGAATTTACATAAATACATGGATTTATTCTTAATTGTATTTCATCTATATTATAATTTTCACAATACGAATAATAACTAAGATAATTACATTTGGAAAGCAAATTTCAAATTTTGTAGGTGTAAATTTAAACTCTAATTGAACACATTTTTTATATGATTATATAATATATAGCTATTTTATTTTTCAAAAGTATATTTTTTATATGATTATATAATATATAGCTATTTTATTTTTTAAATGTTGTGTTTTTTTTTATTTATTTATAATAAAGGATGTTGTTGCATTAATTGTAACATTAAATATTTCCCAAACCATATAGCTTTATTATATAAAGGATTATTATTATTATTATTATTATTATTATTATTATTATTATTATTATTATTATTATTGTTGTTGTTGTTGTTGTTGTTGTTGTTATTGTTGTTATTGTTGTTGTTGTTATTATTATTATTTGGAGTTGAGGGAAACTCCAACCATTATTTGATAGTGTATTGTATAAATTTCATAGATTTTGTGCAACAAATTTAATCTAGAGGTTGTTGATAATAATTGAATTTGTGAATTTCTAATACAAGAAGCAAACTTCTCACTCAGTTTGCCACTCCTTTCATAGCAATGAATTTATGAGCATTTGGTGTGTCAATAATTGTAGATATTTGCATTAAGTTTCGAATCTGCCAACTTGCATGCTGGTGATGCTAGTCATCTTGAAAATTGAGTTTGTTTAGTAAGTCTGATCTATATATGAAGCCCGTGATCAACTCACCAAACTTTACAACCTCCGAGTTGGTCAAACAGTTAACTTGATAACCACAAAGTTTGAAGTTATTTATTGATTCTTTTTTTTTTCTTTAATTTGAGTTGGTAAGCTATGGGCAGCCTAAGCTGGTTTATCTCCTTTGTGGTCTTTTGTCTACTAAGGTCACAAGATAAGTTTCACCTAGAGCACACGACCTTCGAATAATGACTGCGAACTTTCTTATAAATCAAAGATTAGTACATAAGATTTATACATATAATTTCATTGATTTAATATTAAAATTTATCAATAAAAATTTGTTTTCATCAAAAAATATAAGTTATCTGATCTCAACATAATCATGGAGATCTGTACACTATGGTTGGAATTGCTCTATTAAACACATTTATAGGGAATCAAATAAGTCTGCATATTGGATGTCCTCTAACTTTGGCTCCTCTCAATTATATTCCAATGTAGATCTTTGATGAACGTATGGGAGAATTCGCTATCTATTGAAAATTGATATAATAAGAGTTGTTTGACCTAGATTCATGTAATTAAATTAAGTAATACTCATCAAGGATGTGGAATTGATATGAGATCATAACAAGTTTATCTTGATAGATAGATATCAGCTTGCTAGTCGCATACTAAGAAATTATAGGCCCACCCACCAAATTAAAATTATCCATTCAATTTGTATATATTTATGATTGAAGTTTAAGGTTCTGAGTTTTGTATAGTACCAGCAGTTGGTGTTAGAAATTAGTAGTAATCCCAATTCAAGTTCAATATGTACATTAAGGACATGCATTATACTACTCATAATTTCATGTCTGGTAAAGCATTCATATGTTGTACAGTTTGGTAAGTACTTATGAGTTTCATATATAGACTTACTATACAAACCAACTTTCAAGATAACTTGCATGCAAGTTAGCAGCTTTGAAATTTAATTTAATGCAAATATCTACAATTTGCTCATAAATAGATGTGATATAAGTCTGAATTGATTGATATGTAGTATTAGTAAATATTTGACCAGAAAATGCACTAAAAGTAATTGACGGTAAAAATGTTACCGGAGTATATTTGTATAAATGAGTAAAGGTAAATTGTTTTGCTATAGTTTCTGTACAGGAAATCAGAATGTCCCCCTACTTGTTATATGAGCTCAGCTTTTATACTGTACAATTGTAACGGCTACAATAAAGGCACTAATAAGTACAACGACTCCTCATCAGCTCCTCAGTAATTGTTGTGTGCGCTCCTTCTTAACTGCTCTTTGATGAGGCGGTAATGCGTTGGACTCTAAGAACCGTTCGAACTCTTGACCACTACCCACCGTCCATATTGATTGTTTTGACTGTCATCATTGCTCTGATGGGTTAGACCAAGTGCACCGGGTCGGATCCAGTACATTGTCCAATTATCCTGTCACTAGCCCCCCTACTCCCGAGAGGAGAGCGTAGCAGAGTCAGCTAGGGAGTAACAATAGCGAATGTTCATTGAATATCTCATCAGCCTCTTGTCCGCAAACTACGAGCGTAGAGAAATGAGATGAGTTGGAACTTTTTTTTTTTTTTTTTTTTTTTTTATGTTTTTGTGGTTGCCTCCTCGAAGGTTCCCCTCGGGTGCGGGACCAGCTCATCAAAGTGCCGGCACGGGGCCAGCTCATCAAAGTGCCGGCACGGGGCCAGCTCATCAAAGTGTCCCGCGCGATTTTTTTTTTTTTTTTTTTTTTTTTTTTTTTTGTGTTTGCCTCCTCGAAGGTTCTCCTTGGACGCGGGTCCGGCTCATCAGACTGCCGGCGCGGGCGGACTCATCAAAGTGCCGGCATGGGGTCGGCTCATCAAAATGTCGGCGCAGGAGTGGGCTCATCAAAGTGCCGACGCGGAGGATTGCCTTGGCCAAAGCCATGGTCGAGGGCCGCCTCGGCCATGGTACATGCCGAAGATCGCCTCGGCCATTGCCTCGACCAAAGCTCCTCGACCACTTTTTTTTTTACCCATTATTCGTTTTCTCTTTTTTTTTTTTGTTGTTGTTGTTTTTTGTTTTTGTTTTTGTTTTTTTTTTGTTTTTTGTTTTTTGTTCTTTTTTTTTGTTTTGTAGTTTTTTGTGTGTGTGTTCGTAGCTTACTTCGACCGGCCGTAGGCTCGGCCAAAGGTCGGCTCTTCCATAGGATAGTGAGCGAGGTTAGACCTCGTATCATTCCTTAGAGAATAGCGCTTTCATAACCAAACCTTGAGCTTGACCAATAAAGCGTCCTTCCGTCGGGTAGCTAGCCAAATCGGATCACGTGCCGACCCTTAGGAATAGAGTGTGTTAGTTTTTTTTTTTTTTTTTTTTTTTTTTGTTTTTTTTTTATTTTTTTGGAACGATGATATCCCTTATTCAAATGAGTACGAGGACATGGCCTCGACCTTTCTTCTTTGGCCCTGAGCATGGTGGATGAGGACATGCCTCCTACTTTACTAACACAAGGCCTCCATGGACAAATGTAATTTTTTTTTATTCAACAAAGTTGATTAGGGCGGACCATGAACAATAGTTACATCAATAATCATATTGTTGATCTTGTGTGTTTTAGCGAATAACATGTTTTTTGCGCTACACGGATTCCTCCTCTAGATTCTTGTCTCCTTCTTCCATGATCTGATCGTACCCCCTCTTTGTCTTTGAGGAGGACATGGCTGGAGTTGTTGGATCCTGAACGAGCCATCTCTTCTAATTGTACAACGTATTTGCTTGAGATTTGATATATCCTCTCAATGAAAGCACCAATGATGGTAAAAATGTTACCGGAGTATATTTGTATAAGTGAGTAAAGGTAAATTGTTTTGCTATAGTTTCTGTACTGGAAATCAGAATGTCCCCCTACTTGTTACATGGGTTTAGCTTTTATACTATACAATTGTAACGGCTACAATAAAGGCACTAACGACCTCCTAATAAGTACAACGACTCCTCATCATAAGTGTCTGGCTCATCAGTAATTGTTGTGCACGCTCCTTCTTAACTGCTCTTTGATGAGGCGGTAATGCGTTGGACTCTAAGAACCGTTCCAACTCTTGACCACTACCCACCGTCCATATTGATTGCTTTGACTTTCATCATTGTTCTGATGGGTTAGACCAAGCTAGGCTCGGATTTAGGTTCGGTTTGAGAACTCAAATATTCCCTAGTTTTCTTGTGCACATAATTATTTTATTTATTTTCACTAATAATTCAAATTTGTTTGGAACAAGTATAAATTAGATTTTGATGATACCAAAAACTTAGTAAATTTTAGTTCCCAACCCACTTTATTCTTCTAGACTTAGGAATTATGTTATGTTCGAATAGTTCTGAGGAGTCAGAACTATAACTCAAAGAGTTACACTTCGAGCAGTAAACTCTCTCTCAAACGAGGAGTTAAAGAGAACGAGGAGCTACAAAGAGTAGAAGCAATGAAGAGTTAAATACGAAGACTAGAAGACTCAGAAGACTGGAAGGTTGCAATGACTAAAGAGTGGAAGGGTCAACCAAACCGAGTAGCAGGGATTCGAAGAGTTAACTCAGCAAACAGTTAACTTATTCGAGTAGTAGGAATGACTATTTGATAGTTATCTCCGAAATGTTACAAAGGTTATGATACGAAGAGTTAAACTCGAAAGGTAAGAGCTGACCTCTCGGATCAACCGTTCGAGACATTCTCTGAGCGAACAGTTCAAAATTTTAAGAGTCATGAACTTTATGCAAAATGTTACCAAGGCAATTGAAGTCCTAGGTACACATTCCGGTGATTTTTCTTAAAAGCCTAGACAAAAGGTGCAGTACAAAAAAGTAAGGTGCACTAGGTAAAGGCATGTCAATGGTTGGAAAACCCTGACATAAAGTAACATTTCGCAATATCCGTTGGTCATTACCCCAGGGTTAAGAGGCGTTTGAAATTTATTTCCCTCCAATGGATATATTTCAAATCGTCCTATAAATACCTTCAATCAAGTCTGAAGAATGTACGGGTTAATATACTTGTCAGTCATTTGAATAGATCTCTCTCTATACGTATATATACCTGCACAGGAAAAAAAACATCAATAAACATGTTATATTGCATATCAAGTCCAATAAAATACAAAAAAAAAAAAGGTTATTGCAAACAATTTATTAATCTTACAATAAAAAATTATGATATCTGATGGTCAACCCACAATCCTTGTTCATGATCACATGTAACTAATTTCAAGGTTATCTTCCTCTAAAGGTAAGGACTGAATGCCAATAAAAAATGGAGCTGAGGAACTTCATCAAAATGATCATACTCTTCTTCATCAACAACATCTCCATCACGGCAACACCAACAATACTTGTTTTGCCTTATAAGACAACTGACCACTTATTATCAACAGGATCATAATAATAAAACACTACATGTTTTGCCTGTGATGCAAGTATGAATGGTTCGTCATGATAACTTAACTGGCCAAAATCAACCAAAGTAAAACTCAATTCATCTATACGAACGCATCTTCTATGACAACCCCACTATTTTACACCGCACTCTTTTCATCTTGTCGTTATGTATAAAATGTATATCCATTAATTTCATAACCTTCATAATAACTCACTAGCATAGCAGGCCCATATGAGTAAAAGTATTACATTTTTCGGATATGATAACCAAGTATTACATTTTTCTTCAAAAGTATTACATTTTTCCATAGAAGTAATAAACATTTTATCCCTTATTAGTATTACATTTTTCAGTATAAATATTATATTTGATCTTAACCCAACCTGTCTCACGAACAAGGATATGTGAGATGGTTTCACACAAGGTTTTACCTTTTTTTTTTTTTTTAAAAGTCGTTTAAAATCACACAACAAAATAATAATATTAATATTCTATTATTTATTTCTTTCTTTTGTTTGAGAGGAAATTATATTTTTGTCCTCCAATTATACATGTGGTGCAGAGTTATTCATTGAGTTGTACATGTGACCATCTTTAACCCCTAAATTAAGCATAAAAATGACAATTTTAGTATCTGAAGTACCAAGTCAACCACTTTATTAAGTGATATATTGGTGACAAAAATAGTTTCCGAGAAATTAAAATCGTCATTTTAGACATAACTTAAAGGTTAAAGATGATCACACATAAAACTCATAAACTAAAATATGGAAAGCAGGAAAATGACTTCTGGAAAATGAATCATTTACTTCGGTGTTTGGCTGCTCAACGGAAAATTGTCCTTGTGTGTTTGATTCATTTTCCAAAAAATGACCAGGAAAATGAACATAAATGTATACTTCAACATTTTAATTGTTTGATACTTATGATAAAATCCTTTTGTGAACCGCACTCATTAAACTTTGTGGATTATATATATATATATATATATATATATATATATATATATATATATATATATATATATATATATAATTGCACTCAGGTGCGAATGAAGCGCCCAGGAGGAAATATACGAACGAATCAGCACGCGGCACGTGTCCAGATATAATGGATTAAAAAAAATGCGGTGGCATTTTCGTAAATAATTAAACATCGAAGTGCAAGTAAAATCACTTACAAGTGCACCTACTTTCACCTATAAGTATTGATGCTCAGTGTAAATTTTTACTTGCACCTATAATACATTTTACATGCACTTGTAATACATTTTACTTGCACTTCGATATTCAATTATTTACGAAAATGCCACCGTGTTTTTTAAAAAAATCAGTGTTTCTCATCCATTAGATCTGGACACGTGGACAAACAGAATTCATTCCTATTTCACGCCTGGGCGAAGCATTCGCACCTGAGTGCGATTATATATATATTCTCCAAAACATATCTATTTTCTTTTGAGTAAGGTATCATTTTTCATTGACCTCATTTTCTCCATCTTACCAAACACTGAAAACTCAAAAAATGATTTCCAGAAGTCATTTTCTAAGTTTCCAAACGCACCCTAAATCTATACTACGGGTCTAACTGAATGATAAAAAAATGCAATTTTCTCATTATTTTATATACCTCATAGGATTTTTGTGTCTATTTACTCTATTTTCTTTCCCTTAAAATAAGCATACAATTAAAACATTGCACACAAAAATAATCAACAACAATAAATTGTGTTGGTTTTGTAAGAGTGAAAAACATTTCCCTAAAACATTATTACATGCATGATTTTCCGGGAAAAAAAAAATAATTACACAGACGAAATGTGAAAACGCCACCCGTCAAAAATGCTACTTACGCTCCACTTTCCAGTCCACAAGAAATCCATGAGCAACGTTTGCACCTCGGATGATCTATGTTCAACCGTCCTGTCCCATCAATTTAGTATGCTTTGCTGGTACTATGCTATAACGCTGGGTGTCAGCAAAGTCCATACATATACTGCTCTTCTTAATTGTTACAGTAATACTTAGCAGAATAATCCTCCTTTAGTCCACTTGACCCGTAGATTTTGCTTCCATTCACACCCAGTCTCCATTTTTTTCCCCAGATTTTCTTGAAAGATCCAATTTTTTTTTGTTTTTTTTCGTTTTTGATTAAAGTCTGTGATGTAGAAAGGAAACTGAACCCTTCTCAACTGCAACCCACCACCAACTTTCTTAATCCACACAATTAGCCAGCCAGATAACCATTTATAATTTCTCCAAAACTACCATATCGCATTAATTTCTTAGGTTATAGACCGTATAGCTGTCAGCTTGGGCAAAACGTGGAGATATATCAATGACCCAATTTTGGTTATGATAATTGGGTGCCTGTCAATTTGAATAGGTGGGAAATTTGTTCTATGCCAAAAGAAAGGAGAAGAGATGTTAATCTTAATGAATTTATGATTGGGAAATCCAACTGTAAACCCAGCCTTGTAAGTTTCTGTCTTTGGGGGCTACTTGTATAATACTCTGGCTATCTACAAGCCTAGAAGAAACATAAAGAGGGTAGATAGGAAAACTGGGTTGTACAGATCCAACAACAAGGGGAAACCTTCTTTTGTTTTGTCTGTTTTCAACTTCAATTGCTTTCCTTTATATCCCCTCTCCAATCTTGTTTGAATTCTTTACTATTTATACCCTTTTTCTCCTTTTTGCCTGTTTGGTGAGGTCATCAATCTGTATTGGATTTCAAGAACACACAGGTTTTCCAGTGAAATGGGGAAAGAAAATGGTGCTGTTCACAAAGAGGAGGAAGGAAATACTCTTATGAGGAAGAAAGATGCAGCCTTGTTTGCTTGGCCATGGGAGAACCTGGGAAATTTCAAGGCATGCTCTTTTATCACTTATTCCTATTAATTATATATATATATATATAGTTTCAGTTGATTCTAAATGGGAAAATTGTTTTTCTTGTTCTTGAGCAGTATTTGTTATGTGGACCATTGATTGCAAAATTCATATATTCTCTGGTTTGGAAAGAGAGCTGGGAGGATATTTGGTGCTTACATATTCTTGTTCTTACTGGGCTGAGAGGCCTTGTTCATCAGTTGTGGAGTTCTTACAGTAATATGCTATTCTTTAACCGGGCAAAAAGGGTGTCTCAACAAGGCATAGATTTTGAACAAATCGACAAGGAATGGCATTGGTATGAATTTTACTTCATTCCAACCCGTCTTTTCTGCCTTTGTGATTTTAAAAACAAAACATGTTTTGTATGAATCTTAAACAGGGACAATTTCCTAATACTTCAAGCGATTTTGGCTTCATTTGCCTATATGAGCTTCCCTTCCTTGGCTAATCTCCCCACCTGGGAATTTAAAGGGGTTGTTTACTGTCTCGTTTTGCATATGGGATTCTCAGAGCCGCTTTACTATTTGATGCATAGATTATTGCATAGCTCCGATCTGTATCCACTTTATCATTGGCTACACCATGATTCTAAAGTTCCGCATCCATTTACAGGTATAAATAGGTAGATGCATCATCTGTAAATTGCGTTGCATAACTTGAGTTATTGACTACTTGCGTTCATGTCTGATGCAGCGGGCAGTGCAGCATTTCTGGAACATCTGTTACTGTGTGTAATTGTAGGAATTCCAACGCTGGGAACCGCGTTTCTTGGACATGGTTCGATAATCGTTATCTACAGTTATATTTTGGCATTTGATTTTCTTAGATGTTTGGGGTATAGCAATGTTGAAATCATGCCTAGTCACCTCTTCAAGACTATTCCAGTTCTCAAGTACCTTATTTATAGCCCAACGTAAATGTTCTCGATCTATCCTCTCTTATCAAATTTGCATCTATCACTTGTAACGAGCCTCTTGCGGTTGAAGCTTACACCTTTCTGACTCTACAGGTACTACGGTCTACACCATATGGATAAAAGGACTAATTTTTGCCTCTTTATGCCTCTCTATGATATGCTCGGGAAGACAATAAACACCCGTTCTTGGGAACTTCAGGCAGAGATAAGTTCAAGGACTAGTAAGTTTGATTTTTCTTCTCTCCTAATTATTTGTATGTTCAATCAACCAAATGTTACTCAATTAGTTCCACTTTGCAACCATGGTGTATTAACTACAGATACTTCCAAGCTGTCATATTACACCCTCAAACTCGCTCCTAAGAACTGTTAAGAGTCCCACATTGAAAAAATAAGAGAGAACATATGGGTTTATAAGGCCATGGGTTAGACTAACTAATTGATTGAATCTGGTTTTTTAGTGTGATTTGGTCTGCAACAAACAAACTTCAAAAAATGTTTTTTTTTGGTTCATTAATTACATATATATTATTTTCCCACATGAAGGTGCATATGAGAAGGCACCCGATTTCGTGTTTCTTGCACATGTTGTTGACGTGATGTCAGCAATGCACTCTCCATTCGTTTTTCGATCATTCAGCTCAGTGCCTTTCAGTACAAAGCTGTTCTTGATACCAATGTGGCCTTATACCTTCTTGGTGATGCTCGCCATGTGGCTAAAATCCAAGACTTTCCTCTTTAGCTTTTACATTCTTAGAGGAAGAGTGCACCAGACATGGGTTGTTCCAAGATTTGGCTTTCAGGTATCTGCTTAATGCTCTCAATGTTAAGTATTTATGCAATAATTCTTACTTCTTTGATGTATCGAAACTCATACAAGAAATTGAGATTTAATTGATTAGAAGGGAAGAAAGATGTATTTTCCATTTTGGCTTGGCATCTTAGATATATGATTTGCTACATTTGCAGTATTTCTTGCCTTTTGCTGCGGAAGGTATAAATAAACAGATTGAAGAAGCTATCCTCATGGCTGACAGGCTAGGAGTCAAGGTCATTAGCCTTGCTGCATTAAACAAGGTCTATAATGTTTCAATTCCTTTTTTATTTGCTTTTAGCTTTAGCTGTGCTCGCTTCACCTTATTATTAACCGGACCGGAGAGATAACTTTTAAGTTGTCATTTTGTTTGAGTTGTAATATTGGAAGTCACATCAATTGATTGTTATGTTTGTGGAAGAATATGGTTACAGAATGAAGGCCTGAATGGAGGTGGAACACTCTTTGTCAATAAGCATCCTGACCTTAAAGTCCGAGTGGTCCATGGAAACACCTTAACAGCTGCTGTGATCTTAAATGACATTCCCCGGGACGTGGATGAGGTCTTCCTAACAGGTGCCACTTCCAAACTTGGGAGGGCCATTGCGCTCTACCTGGCACGTAGACGAGTCAGAGTTTTGGTAAGTCACTTCATCCACTTACTTTGCTTTATAAATTTTGGTACACCCCGCAATTTCGATAACATTGATAAATATTTCCTTGCACCAAATTAAAAAGTTTTTGTGAGATATGGTGTTCCTTTACTCTCTCCTCTCTTGACCTGTTGTTGTTTACAGATGCTTACCCAATCCACTGAGAGATTCGTAAAAATCCAAAGTGAAGCCCCGGTGGATTGCCAGAAATTCCTAGTTCAAGTTACCAAGTATCAAGCAGCTAAACACTGTAAGGTAAAGATTATGCATTGAATCAATCTTTCTTTCATCTTTTCCCAGGCATCAAGCTTCTCTCCGAGTGTTGGCAGGGTAAAGAAATAATCGTTTTGAGACGATCGAGCTAATTATGATTTGATGTATTCTAATGTTGACAGACGTGGATAATTGGGAAATGGGCTACACCTCGAGAGCAAAGCTGGGCTCCTTCAGGAACACATTTTCATCAATTTGTAGTCCCGCCTATCATCCAATTCCGTAGAGACTGCACTTACGGGAAGTTGGCAGCAATGAAGCTTCCAAAGGATGTTGAGGGGCTTGGATCATGTGAGGTACACATATTTCCTGTTTTAGAGGCTTTGGTTTTACCAATTAAATTCTGACTTTTTTTTTTTTTGTTTTTTGTTTTTTGGGCACTGCACTAGTACACAATGGGACGAGGCGTTGTTCATGCGTGCCATGCAGGCGGAGTGGTTCATGCTCTCGAAGGGTGGACGCACCACGAGGTAGGAGCTATCAATGTAGACCAGATTGATGTAGTCTGGGAGGCTGCACTGAAGAATGGGTTGAAGCCCTTGTAGAGGATGCCATTTTTGCTCCTCTCCTCTCACCTGATGAAGATAAGATTGCTCAATATGGATCACCTAAGCTAATAGCTTGAAGTTGCTTGGAGTTCATAGATTAACACTATTCTTGTTTGTTTTCTTGTACCCCTGCTCCCACTCACCCACAAAACTTTTAAAAATAAATAAAAAATCTTTTACAGTTCTACATTATGCTGTTACAAACCTGTGTAAACTGATAGTATGTTTGTATTGCTTATGAAGAAAAGAACATGCTATTTCAATGATATAATTCCTCAATGGTCCAAGTAATTCATCGCTAAAATGATTGTTTTCGGCACAGGATAAATCCTAGAGTTCATTTCTTGCAAGTAGTCTACAATTAGAGCTTGCAATTACAGATACGACCTGTTGACATGAAAATAACGGATTAGTGTTTAGCCTTAACATGTTTCGGGTCGTTAATGAATTGACCTGCTAAGGACCCATTATGTTTCGTGTCTTAACTGATCAAACAGTTAAACTTATTAAGAACCGTTAATATTATCGTGTTAACTTATTTATACAAACTTGTTTATTAGGTAAGAACCATTGTCATGGATGAGATTACAAAAGATATTATGAATATGACTAAGGATGAATTTACAACATTAGGTTAAGATCCTACACCGATTATTGATGTTCAACAATTTGAAATTTGAATTTTTATTGTGTTTAGTTTTATTCGGAAAACTAGTATGTACTTCTTTAATTATGATTTTTGGATGTTATTTTATCATTTTATGAATGTTATAATTTGAATATTTTTTTAGTTTGTTTGATGGATTTGAATTGTGGGTTTTACTTTTTTTTTTTTTTTTTTTTTTATATATATAACTTAATTTTAAATTTTAGTTTTTTAATACGGAGTATATTAATAGGTTTAGTGGGTTTAAACGAGTTTCGTGTCATATCATGTCGACACGACCCGAGACCTGTTAACAAAACGTGTATATGGTGTCACCATGTTTAATCCGTTAACAAATCGTGTTCGTGTTGAAAATTTGAACCTGTTAATCATAACATGTCGTGTCCTTGTTTAGCCTTATTGTATTCATATCGTTATTATGTTGACACGTTAACGAATTCGTATACACGAATTGTCAAGTCTATCTGCAATCATGTTCCATGGCATGAATAATAATCGAGCTAGTGGTTAGAATCTCTTAAGTTAAAATAAAGGCTTAAAGGTTAAAAGAATAAAAAAAAAAAATCATTATACCTTGTGATATTTATATACTAGTAATTGTCCCGTGCGATGCACGAACTATTATTAATTTAACAAATTTATCAATTAATTTTTTTACATCCTCTAAATTAGCAAAGAAAGTAATGGTTGTAGAAACAGAAAACCTTATTTGATTTCTTCAGCTCAGAATTAGTTCTATTAAAAATGTAAGTATAACTATACAATGTAATGTTTAATATTTTTAAAAGTTTAATTATGTTATTATTATGTTGATTTTAATGTTTATTGTTACTTGTATTATTATTATTATTATTATTATTATTATTATTATTATTATTATTATTTGAATTTGAAATAACTAATTTAATTATATAGCTAACGTATTTAAATAAAATTTGTAAATAAATTAATAGGCAATATTTCTCAAAAATCTCCACCAAAAACTTATTCATTTGAAAAATATTATTTAAGTAAGAACTATGTTTATTTTATATCTAATTTCTCATTAATTTTTATATATGTGGAGTCAAATTAATTATAATTGAGGTTTAAATGAATATATACACAAATTATATTAAGGGAAAATAGCACTTTTTTTTCCTGAGTTATATACTTGTAGCACTTTTTTCCCCTGAATTATTTAAGTGGCTGTTTTTCCCCCTAAAATGTTAAATTGAAATATTTATCCTTAAAATAAATAGTTATTTTTCTTCTCCAACAAATGATGACTACAATTTGGTTCAAACCAAACAGACACCATAGCAACCAAACCGAAATATTCCAATTACAATTTAGAATCGAAACCCGATATTTAGAGTTTATTAAAATCGCGAACCGAAATGACTAGTTCATGTTCCGAACTGAAAAAAATTAAAATACATTTATTTTTGAATTTAGACTATTTTAAAATAAAAAATAAAATTTTAAAATAAAGACGGTTAAAAATCGCGAACTTGATCCGGAACCGCCGGTTCACGGTTCAAGATCCAATTTTTTCGATTCATAATTTTAATAAACTGAAATCCAAATATTGGGTTCTGGATCTGAATCATAATCGAAAACTTTTAATTCGATTACTATAGTGTCCGGTTCAGTTCGAATCGAACCGTGGTCATCCCTACGTATACGCAATAATTGTTGGAGAAGAGAAACAAATAAAATGTTTACTTTAATGGTAGAAATGTCAATTTAATATATTAGGGGGAAAACAACCATTTTTAGAATAATTGAGGGGGCTAATGTGCTTACATGAATAATTCAGGGAGAAAAAGTGCTATAAGTTTCAGGGGAAAAAAATGACATTTTCCCTTATATTAAATATAAAAAACTTTACGAATAAATGTGAACACAATAAATGCATTTATATTCCTAATCTCATTTGCATTCACACTTGGGCAGAGAAATTTTTTCCTACCTCATTTCGCTTTGATATATATAGAGATAGAGATATAATAATATATAATTTATAAAATAAAAATACACATAATAACTTCAAAAAAAATATATGTACAAATACATCGTATACCCAACAATTAATGCATTCATACTTGTTAATCTTGTTTGTATCAAAATGCATTCACACTTTGGAGGAAAAATTTTGTGGCCATCATTTTGCTTTATTATATATAGAGATACTAGTATTGTCCCGTGCGATGCACAAATTAAATATTAAAGATTTGTTTGTAATGTTAGAATAGGTAAAAAATGTTTTTAATAATGGTATTTGAAGTACATAAGAAGAAAACATGAAGCACAATTTAATTGTTTAAAATTACATTTTTATTAAGTATATGACAAAATAATTATGATATTCTATTTACAATATTTAATTTAATAATTGAAAATAGTATGATACAAAAAGTTACTATTATTAATCGCAGCTAGCGGTATACATATTTGATCTTGAGTATATCCACTCCTAGTATGCTACCCATGCGATGCACAGAATGAATATTGGACAATATTATAATAATATTATTTATTAAAAAATGCATAACCTAATATCAACATAGTTGCAATTCATATTCATATTCATATTCATATATATACTACAATAATAACAATAACACTAATAATAATAATAATAATTAATAATATTAATAACATAAATTAATAAGTAAATATATATATATATATATATATATATATATATATATATATATATATATATATATATATATATATATATATATATATATATAGTTAGGATCATATGAGAACATGTGCATAGGTGAGAACATGAGAACACATCATGTACATCTATCTAATATTTTTTAATGGTCTAGATTAGATTAAGTGTGTGCAAACGCGCACTAAATGTGTGCAAACACACTAAATCGCGTTTGCACACATTTAATGCGCGTTCGCACACACTTAATATAATCTAAACCATTAAAAAATATTAGATGGATGCACATGATGTGTTCTCACGTTCTCACCTAAGTACATGTTCTCACTGGAACCTTACCCTATATATATATATATATATATATATATATATATATATATATATATATATATATGGTCTTGTGAAAATTAAATGTTGTTGATACCAACATTTAACTATTAATATCAACATTTAATTTTCACAAGATCATATGACTTTATTATAATTAAGATATCTTTAAATTTTGATAATTTAATACTAAATATTTGTATTTTGTATATCCAAATATACATAACAATTATATTGAATCTTTTAAAATTTGGCAATTATTTTTTATACTAAATTATTGTACTTTATGACAATTATAAACAATTGTAATATTTAATTCAAGAAAAGTAACATAACTCATTAACTCGGCAAATTATTGTATGGATCATGGTCCACACAATGTTATGTGGATCATAATAAAATGTACATTTTTAATATACTAAATGTACATTATTTTTGTATTGAATGTACATTATACAATATAATGTACACTCAAAACAAAAATAATGTACATCCCCTGAATATAATGTACATTATTTTTGTACTGAATGTATATTATTTTTGTACTAAATGTACACTATTTTACAGTAGACAAAATATGGTCCACACAACTTGTGTGGATCATGGTCCATACAATAATATCGACTTTACTGAGTTGGACCACAAATTATTTAAAAAATGAATCGCAACACTATATTTTAAAAAGACTTATTGGTTAGAAAATCTCAAACACTTCTGTCTTATATAACTTATGGCCTAGCCTCAATGACAATTAAGACAACGAGTAGAGATCTAGGAGTGAATTGTGTATAGGAAATAGTTGGAGCCCATGTGCAAAGGTTTTAGGGCTTAATTTTTGTAAGTGTACTTGTACACAATAAAACCTTTGTTGGTTAATTTATTTAGATTTAATTAAATTAGATTTAAGTTATATTAAAACTCTTTGGACCACTTCCTATTATATAGTATGTTTGAATGGATATCTTTTATTGGTTGAAGAAAGGGAAGTCAGCAGTGAGCATAATGAGAGGCTTTCAAATAAAATGCGTGGTTGTGGTTCTTTGAAGATTATGGGATGCTAATTATGTGGATCAAAGTGATGGATTAATTATTACTATAAAAGGAAGTCATCCCATTGTAGAAAACACCCGAATTGAGAACTGCTATATTGAGTGAAAAGATATTCTACACAAAGTTATTATATTAATCTATTTTATTATATTATCTCTTGAGGATTTAAATCTGAGTTGCACAGTCAGTACCTGGAACAGCTGAATCTTTGCTTGAAGATTGTTATGGCATGCACGGTTCAGTCCTGAGTAGATGTTAGGAAGGGTTGTGGTAGTAACGGCTGTTAGTCATTTGTACTTACCTATTGTATAACTCCTTGGTGAACATCTATAGTGGATTGGGCAGGCGTGGGTTGCCCCGCAGACGTAGGAGAAGCGCTCCGAACTGCATAACAATTTCCTTGTGTTCTTGTTTTATTTTATGCTCTCTTTTTCAGTTATTTACATTTGATTAAATAACCTAATTAATGAACATGATTGTTGCATAACATAAATTCAAGTAGAATTCTAAGTTACATCTTGCATTCAAGATTCACGGTGCAATTTCAATTAGTATCAGAGCCCGGAGACTTAAGTTACTAGTCTATCGATCTGGCTATCTCGTGGTTCTTGAACTCAAGTTTTCAACGGTCATTAATGCTTCTTTTGCTTTGTTCAATCTCATTGTGTCCTAAGTGTTTAAGGCTGGAACGACATAGGCCTCTTCCATGGTTAACAGGTGATGATCCAGTCGTATTTTTCACTAAACAATTTTTTAAGATTTTGAAACAGGTATTTCAAAAGAACAATTCTTGTAATAAAAAGTTTCAAAAAGAATCAAGCTTGAACACATCAAAAATGGTTCCAAATCTGGCCCATCAAATTATAAGTCTACTACCTCTCGTCAAGCCCATTCCAAAGAGAAATCCAGCAATAAAGAAATTAAATGCTATGCGTGTGAAGGTTTCGGTCACGTCCATGCGGAATGTCCCACCTATCTAAGACGTAAGAAATCTATGTCTACCATTACCTGGAGTGACGACGAACCTAAGACTGACGCAGCTGGATTTGACGCAGAAAAAATTTCTAGTAACTTTGTAGCATTCACTGCTCATGTTTCACCGTGTTCAGAACTTGGAGACATAGCTAATTCAGAAGAAGGCGTATATGGCTCCGCGGAAGATTTAGATATACCTGCTTTGTCTTATGAAGTAGAGTTTAATAAATTGTATCCCAAGTGGGAAGCCCTACTAAAAGTTAATCGTCAATTGACCAGTGAGATAGGAATATTTGCCAATGCTAGTAAAGTGTACAAAAATCAAGTAGGCTGATAGGGATTTACTGCTTAAAGAGGCGTCTGATCGAGAAGAGAGACTGAAACAGGAGGTACAGACCCTGAAGCAGGAGTTGAGCACCTTCAAAAGACAAATCCAAATGATGGACACAACCTCAACACTTGACCAAATACTTGATTCAAGAAGAAAGTCTTTTGCAAATTTTGGTCTGGGTTTCACCGGGAGTACTTAAAAAGATAAAACGGTGTTCGTCAAAGCATCAGGACCTGATCTAGTAGACATTCCCGAATCCAGCTTAGCAAGACAAAACAGTGGTACAGTGCGGTCAAATAAGCAATTTTATAAACTCTATAGCCCCGTATGTCATTATTGCAGGTTGTGTGGTTATACCAGACCCGAATGCTACTACTTCTACAAGGATAAAAAAAAACTGAGAAGTTCGGCACAAGAACATCCGGCCTTTTACAAAACAAATTTGGGTTAGGAAAACCGACTTCGTATCTCAATCAATTCCAATAACATCTCAAGGATGGCAAAATAATTGGCAAACATGCTGATTAAGGATTCCAAATAAGAGTAACAGGTAAGTCAATTTACCTTTTATTTTAATTATTTTATCTTATAACGTTTGCTAATATTTCAAGAACAGGTTTATTATATCTTAAATTATAGAAAGACTTTTTAATCCTTCAAGAATTCAATTTCTAACCTTTCAAAATATTTCTTTACCTACAAAAATTCTTGTTTCCAAATTTTTTACATATTTTCCCTATGATAAAAAAAAAAAGGGATTTTTTCCCCAAAAATGCATCGCGACGACCCAGCCATGCCTCACCGCCTGACTTGTCCAGCCGCCTACCACCGCTGCCCAACCTTCATTGCCATCCAGACTACTGTTGCCCAGCCAAAAAGAGAACAATGCAGCTGCATCACTGTGAACCAACTGAGCATTGCCGAGACCAACCACATGCCATTGCCATCGCCTGAAGCTGCAATTAACATGTCCAGCCGTTCATCAACGTCAATGCCTGCAGTCACCATCCGTCACCGCCATCACCGGAGATGTCGCAGACTACGAAGCCACCGACTACTATTGTTGCACCACCACTCCTGCCCGACACTGCCCATGTCATTCTCTAAATTCCATTAAAATTATAAAATAAAATAAAATAATCTAGGGTTTCTTTACCTATTTTTTAATCTTTAATACTGCATTTGTTTTCCTACATCTATATCCAAAATTTCTAAGTGTTTTCTTCTCTAATCCGTCGTCATTTTGGATACCTCACACAGTGTCTTTATTTCAAATTTGTCTGGCTCAGTACCCTCCTGCACTTTATTTGAACATATGTGTACTGCTTTTTCCTTGAGGAATGTGTCACTATATGTATACATACCTCTTTTTCCAGATCCACACACATCCTAAATTGTGTCAATACCTAAATGTGCTCCCACTTTTGTATCTGTGTCTGCGTTCTTTTTGTCTATTTCATCTGTTCAGGTACCAATTGCCTCATGTATGTTATTAAGAGTATCATTAACAAGTCTCTGAGGTAGCTGATACAAAACACGATGGAAAAATTGATATGGAGGAGGAAGATTAACGAGAAAAAAAAAAAAAGAAGAAAATTCTCGCTGCTTTAACTGCTTCAAAACACTCAGGATATTGGTACCTCTATCTCTTCTCTTTTAGTTGGTATTACTTCAATACCTAGTCTAGGAATCTTATATTTTTCCTATCGTTTTACATGATTTTTTTGCTACTCCTGTATGTCATTTATGTTTTAAGTGTTTGCTCCTTAAAATGTGCCTAAGATGACATTTTCTTGATATTATTGTGCGTATGTCTTTTTGAACATGAGTTATCCATTCTAGTTTATACATATACGTGTATCACTAGATTCATTAAATCATTAGGTACATTTAATCTTTTAGTTTTTTTTTTCTCTCTCTTGTTCGTTTATTCTTTATCTTTAAAGTGTCCTTATCATTTAGTTTGCCTGGATTATTCTTTATGTTTTGTTTTTGACTGTTTCTGTGTGTTCACTAAATGTCCTATCTACGTTGCTTTGGCTGCTTTTGATATGATAATCCTTTGATTATGCCTTTTTGTTGGTGTTTCTTGTGCTAAAAATTGGAATTCTATAAGGTTGCTTGAATGGTAAATTTGCTGCAAGTTGATATTCGTAGCTATGTGTTTATGTGAATGTACCTATTGATTTACCTGCATTCTCTATAAAAGTGTTATCTGTAATCTTGCTCTGTGTTATGTGTTTAGTCTGGTCATGACCGTATGTGTGTTTATTTGTGTGTTTTCCCGTGATATCTCGTATGACTCTGTGCCTAAATTTGATTTATACGAATCTGTGCCTAATTTTGCTTTAGTTGAATCTCGGGCTGAATATGCTTTACATGAATGTGCTTACTGTTTTATTTGCTAATCTGTTTGACTCGAATTGAAAATTAAAATTCCTGAATTTTTTTCCTTTCGTATGTGTTTTGCTAAGTTGTTTGCAAGTTGCGTGTGTCTGGCTCTAGGGTTCTCATTTTTTTTTTAAATCTTCTGCAGGTTCAAACAAAGCAAATAACTTATTATGGAGTCCCAATTACAGCTTCAAGCTAATGAAATTTTTGGCAAAAGAAACAATCACGATGTACATTTTGAGGGGGAGTTCTTCCTAATCTGTTATGAATAAATTCAATTTATGTATTTATTGGGTATTTACGGCAAGATTGATTTTCTTGGTTATATGGATTCTCTTACTGGAATTTCTCAGATTTTGGATTATCTCGTTGGGTTATCTTTTTATTGGGTCATCGTAATTTCTGAGGTCTCAGTTTATTATCATCATCTTATTTGGATTATTGTTGGTGTATGATATTTGATACTGATCAATATGATGAACGATTGGATATGAGAGAAAGATTATAAAGGGGTGTAAGCCAGCAAGCAAGTATGAGGGTTGTTTCCATTTCTGATAAGGCAGATGATGATGATGACGATTCAGTTTCGGGCACCCCGTCGGCACGTTGATCTAATCCACTATCTGATGTTCACCTAGTCTATTTTGTCATTTATTTGGCAAAAAGGGGGAGATAATTTTTGAGTAAGGTTTGAGTAAGGGGGAGCTTTGTTTGACTTGGTTGTTTGGTTGTTTTGGTAAGCCGGAATAAGGGGGGAATACAGTAAGGGGAAGTAGTAGTTATGGTATGTTTTGTCTTGACTCTGATGGCTGCATATGATATGACTTTTGGTACTACAACTCTTATGAAAATAACATGTGGTAAATCTCTGACTATATCCCTCCCTGATTATTCGATTAATGGTTTATATCTCTTCACAATGAAGCTTTTATTTAGCTTATATTATATTCGTATACTGCGTGGTATTTTGGGAAAATTCTATTATTCTGAATTGTAATATCTCATGGGTTATTCGACAGTACATGTTCGTGTGAATTATAACAGGTACATGGATGGAACATGGTCCAAAAGAATTTTGTTTAATTGGATATTTTTCATTAAGGTATTGTTTAGTACATATACTAAGGGCTTTAAATAAAATTAATTTGTTTCTCATATTTTGCCCAAAGTATAAGATACTATAGTTTTACCAAATAAATTGCCAAAGGGGAGATTGTAAGTGTACAAGTTTAGTACACAATAAAACCTTTGTTGGCTAATTTATTTAGTTTTAATTAAATTAGATTTAAGTTAGATTAAAACTCTTTGGACCACTTCCTATCATATAGTATTTTTGAATGGATATCTTTTATTGGTTGAAGAAAGGGAAGTCAGCAGTGCGCATAATGAAAGGCTTTCAAATAAAATGTGTGGCTGTGGACTGTGGTTCTTTGAAGATTATGGGATGCTAATTATGTGGATCAAAGTGATGGATTAATTAACTATAAAAGGAAGTAATCTCATTGTGGAAAGGTCCCGAATTGAGAACTGCTATATTGAGCGAAAGGATATTCTACACAAAGTTATTATATTAATCTCTTTTATTATATTATCTCTTGAGGGTTTAAATTTGAGTTGCACGGTCAGTACTTGGAACAGCTGAAGCTTTGCTTGAAGATTGTTATGGCATGCACGGTTCAGTCCTGAGTAGATGTTAGGAAGGGTTGTGGTAGTAACGGCTGTTAGCCATTTGTACTTACCTATTGTATAACTCCTTGGTGAACATCTATAGTGGATTGGGCAGACGTGGGTTGCCCCGCAGACGTAGGAGAAACGCTCCGAACTGCGTAACAATTTCCTTGTGTTCTTGTTTTATTTTATGCTTTCTTTTTTAGTTATTTACATTTGATTAAATAACCTAATTAATGAACATGATTGTTACATAACATAAAATCAAGTAGAATTCTAAGTTACATCTTGTATTCAAGATTCACGGTGCACTTTCAATTTTGAAGAAAAATGGTTAGGGTGTCAATTGGATTAAGAAGTAGAATTATGTCGATGAGGTGTAAATATTGGAGGATGAGGTTTGAAGTGTGATAAGGCGTAAAGTATAAAGGGCAAAGAAGCAAATATTGGAAGAGTGGGGTACAAAGTGAAGGAGGGAGAATGTTTGGGGCCAAAGCGTGATAAGGCATAACGTACATGGTGCCACAATACAAAGTCTAGGAATGGGGGGAGGGGGGGGGGGGGGGGGTGGGGGTGGTGCTTGGAGACTGTACTATTTTGCAAATGAGGGTAAATATAGAGTTAACTTTGCTAAATAAGATACTGGATGGGGTTTCTCAGTTACCACGATCGGTAAAGGCACTGACTAGCTTCCTTGCGGTTGGCTATAGATATAGGCCGTGTTTGGTAAAATGGCTGTTAGTTGATAGCTGTTAGTTGTCAGCTGATTGTGTTAATTAGAGGGTATAAATAGTTGATAACATTAGCTGATTGTAGAAAAGTGTTTGGTAAATTAGCTGTTAGCTGATAGCTGTTTAGTATACTTTCTTTTTTCAAAAAGCTTATTGAAAAAGTTGCTTGGAGTAGCATTTTGAATTTTAGCCTTTTGGAGTTGCAAAAAGCTAATTAACCAAACATTTATATTGATATTTTAACTAAATCAAATAATTAATAGTGGTCAAATAAGCCAAAATTGACCTATAGGCCAATTTTTTACCAAACAGGGCCATAGAGAGATGCTTACCACTGCCTATCGTTTCTTACAGCTGAGGCCGACTACATACAAGCTTTAAAGGTAAGGCCGTTTTTTACAACACAGTATGGAGTAAAAATCAAGAAAACACCAAGGAGCAAAGACTGGTCCACCTAGTCAGTGGGTGGTCCAACAATGTTAGGAAATGCACAACACAAATATGCACCATTAGGTAAGCATCACAAAAAATGCACCATTAAGTATGCATAAAAGCACTACACAGTGTTCGAAAATGCACAATTAGGTATGAGGAGTTATGATGCATTTTTTGGGTGTGTTGTGCATTTTTTGTGCATTTGTACATTTCATTGTTGTGCATTTTCCTAACACTATTGGTGCCTTTTTTCAAGCGGTCGCACTGATCGCACGGGAAGGCGCGGCCACATTTGAGCAGAAGTCTAAGCATATATATGGTCAAGATCTGGTGCGGCCACTGCTTAGCATGCAGTCGTGCAATCTTGCACCTCTATGTATGCACAAATACACAACTACATGTTCAAAAGTGCATCAGGGTATGGTGCATTTGTGCATTTTACGCTGGTGCATTTTTTAACACGTCACACGTGTGCATATATAGTGGTGCGATCCGCACTGATGCATGAGAACAGGTGTAACAACCCAAAATTTTGTTTTATAAATTTGATATTAAGAAATTTCAAAAATAGTCATTTTCACTCCATTAAAAATTTTCGCGATCAATTGGTGTTTGAATAAATTATTTTTGTCACATTTCAAGTTTATTCGACACCAAAACTTATTTTATTCGAAATTCCAAAATTTTCGGGTACTTCGCATACCAAGTTTTAAATCGAAAAATTTATCAGAGTGAGACTGGGAGAATTCAAAAAGACTTTAAACAAGGGTTCATCTAATTAGCTTTTTGAAAAAATTCATTTTCAACCCCAAAGTATTTAAAGTTAGCATTTCTAGCCCTTGGTTCATGATACAAGGTGAACCACATTACTCCAAGATGGCTTTTGCCTGAGAACATCATCTAGCCAAGCTTTTACCATTTTGCCCTCATCCAATCATTTGCTTTCTACCTAGGGTTTTGGACCCTATATAAACTTCACTATTTCATTGTTGATTTCCTGATCTCTTTCATTGCCTCTCCAAACATTTGTCTGCCAAGTAGAAGGGGAGAAACAACACAGTAAGTTCATCTTCTTCTCCATTCAATCCTAGCTTTCATTTTCTCTTCTAGCTTCATCCATCCTCTGAGGTTCTAGGTTAAGGTTTTATGGTTTGTTTGGGAAGTTTAGGTGGTGAAGGAGGTACTAGCTAGGTTGGAGGAAGAAGGGATCCAAGCTAGAAGAAGAAACTACAAGAGGTATAACCCCATGGATTCCTTCTTTGTTTTGGCTCTGTGAAGCCTTGTTATTGAGTAAAAATGAGTAGAAATTATGAGATTTTGTTGTGTTTATGCTTAGAAGTGATCTAGTATTTGCCTTTGAGTTGTTGAGAATGTTTTGGACTTAGAAGGAGGTAGAAGGAGGTACTAGGTAGGTTGGGAAGGAAGAAGAGATCTAAGCTAGAAGAAGAAATGACAAGAGGTATAACCCCATGGATTCCTTCTTTGTTTTGGCTCTGTGAAGCCTTGCTATTGAGTAGAAATGAGTAGAAATTATGAAATTTTGTTGTGTTTGTGCTTAGAAGTGATCTAGTATTTGCCTTTGAGTTGTTGAGAATGTTTTGGACTTGTTTGGATTGTTTTTGCAGAAGAAAATGCCATCTGGTGCGGCCCTAGCCGCGGCCCATCAGGAGGGCCGCCGGCTAGAGCCAGGGTTGCACAGGCCTAAGGCACGGCCCTAGGAGAGGCCGTTGCCTAAACCCGACGAGGTAACGGGTCTCATGGAGCGGCTCAGGAGGAGTCCCACCCCAGGTCCCTGAGTATTGATCTGAGAAGAATTTGTGCAGTGGCCGAGCCCTTGTGGCTCAGCTACGTGTCGATTCGGGCCAGGTGTTACGAACCTTTGTGGCTCGGCACTTTGGGATCGTCTCAACGCAAGTTTTGGCTTTGATTTCGTTGAATTTGGATAAAAAATGAGTATGATATGAAGGATTTATTGAAGAATTGCTACTCAGTGCATATTTGCTTAGTTCTCTGTGTATGAAAAATGCTTGACTTTGTAACCTGATGTTATTTTATTGAGTAGAGAAGCATGATCCATTAAGAATATGATTTATTATGCAAGCATGACTAATTTATGATATTTGATCAATGAGAAATGAAGCAAATTTTGTTGATAGAAATGTATAAAATTTGCTATGTTGCAAACCGAGCATGATTTTATATTCTTGAGTATTTTATGGTTTATTTACATGGTTTAGAAGCATGTTATAGAGTATTTAGCATCTCACATATGTCATATTTCGAAAATGCATAAGGGGCCAACGTGAGCCCAAATATTATTTTCAAAAAGCCATAAGCATGTGATATATCATTCTTTGATGCCTTGAGAAATAGTAGAGTTGTTGCATGTATGAGATTGATGCATGAGAGATATATTTATGTATTATCTATATTGGTGAGGTTTTGGAGGATACCGTTTGGACTATGTCCTCTCGGGAGATGTTTATGGACATTGCGGTCCCAGTATATGTAACACGGCGTATTCCCACGTTACAAGGTTGGAAACTGCCCGCCAGGCTTGGAATCCTGGTCAGGGGGTGTGCACACTAATAGTTCGATACCTGATTCCACAGAGAGAGAACCACGAGATTGGTTCCGTAGACGGTAGGAGATATTGGGTCGGATTTATGCCGCTCCCGATGGGGTAATTCACGCTTCGGTGAAACCCTAAACCATCTACGAGTAAAAGAAAGAAAGTGAGTCAAGAGAGACTCAAGAGAAAGAAAGTGAGTCAAGAGAAACTCAAGAGAAAGAAAGCGAGTCAAGAGAGACTCAAAAGTAAGAAAGAAAGTAAGAAAGAGACATCCACAGAAAGTACCATATTTTTACAAAGAGTGTATGAGTATACTCATAGTATTGCACGAGATTACATATGAGTATAGTATTGCACGAGATTGCATATGAGTATAGTATTGCACATGATTGCATATTAGTATAGTATTGCACATGATTGCATATGAGTATAGTATTGCACGAGATTGCATATGAGTATAGTATTGCACATGATTGCATATTAGTATAGTATTGCACATGATTGCATTTGAGTAGAGTATCTAATGAGATTACATAATGAGAATGTTGATTTAAGATTGTTCATCGAGCATGATTGTTTAGTTACATCTGAAGCCTTGTATATCAAGTTATGTGATGAGAATTTGAGAGCATGAGAACACATATTGTTTGGTTTTATTAGCATGATCCTACCTGTAAGAATGAGTTGCTTGTTAGGGTAATTGAGAAGTTTATATGTTGAAGTATCTAAGTTGTTCAGTCTTATATATATAAGCATGCCAGTTGATATTATAGGTTGCAAGCATCTAGAAAGTTTGTGGTAGCCCTAAAGATGATTTGAGATGAGTTTGTTGTTTACAAGAGAAATCAAATGTTTTCAAGTATATGCTATAATGCTTTACAGGGTTGAGTGTGGTTATACTTAGCTTCGTGCTAACGGGTGTTTTTCTATTTGTCTATGTGTTGCTTGCAAAACCCCTTTCAGATGGGCCCGACAGTGAGAAGTTAGATTAGTCTCGTAGTTTGAGATGTCTAAACTCTTTGTTTATGTTGATGACTTTGTTATCCAAATTCTAGACTTATGTTGATTTGTAGACTTCGAGGATGTAGGCTTTTGGGGTGACTTTTTTCCCCTTATGTTTTTCAGTATTTAATATGGATGTCAGATATTTATTTTATTTCTAGATCTACCCCTTAGCCTGTGCAATCACCACGGGATGGTGGTTGTGGCGGTGACATTCCCACTAGTTATCTTTTTAGTTATTAATTCCGCTGCTTAGTTTATGTTAATGTTGGATTAGATTTGTGATTAAGAGGTAGAAAAGTGAGGTGTTACTACATGGCATCACATTTGAACGGACATCTATATATATTGGACTTTGTATTCTAGGCACACTAGAATTCATTCTCTTTCTCCCCCATATTATCAGAAATATTACCATTTACCATTCACATCTCTTCGTATCCTTATAAATATGTCTTCATCATGTACTTAATATCATCATGAATTAATTAAAAATAAGATCAATCTTAGAACTATTGTTCTCATATATCTATAATTTAAAGTCCTAATACTTCCATCTTAACAAAGTTATATGGGTTGAATATTATATTTGGATATAATTGTTACACTTATTACTCTCTCTCTCTCACTAGCAATTATTGAATTCGCCTTTTTGATTTAAATCGATCAGCTATGGACAATCTAAGCATTTATATTCTTGTTGTCCTTTATCGACTAAAGTCATAAGGTTAGATTTATCGACGACATACCTTCGAATAGTGATTGTGAGTACTCTTATCATAAAAAAAATACTATGTAATAATATAACAATCGTTATACCGTCATAGCACTGTGCGCCCCGCGCCTCCCAAGACGACGTCGTTTTGTTAAGTTGTTAAAAAAAATCATCTGTTTCGAATGCACATAAACTCATAACAGAATACACATAAACTCATAATAGAATACACATAATCTATATAATACATAATACACAAACTTTTAACTGAATACACATAATGGGGTTTGATTAACATAATACACATAAACTCTTACTGAATACACAAACTCATTACACAATACACATAAACTTTTGACTGAACACACATAATGGGGTTTGGTTAACATAATACACATAAACTTATAACACAATACACATTATAACTGGTATATGATATGTTTACATTATAAACTGCCAACAATATAACTGGTATATGATATGTTTACATTATATTTTAACCAATAAGCCCAAAATACATACATGATAGTCTTAGGATGGCAAATTATATCATGCACCACGGTGCATGATCAATCATGCATCGCGCGTCAGACACTACAGTGTGTCTAAACCGACACTGTCAAAACGACGTCGTTTTATTTAATGAAAAGTAACAGAATTTTCGTAGAAAATAACTCTGTTCTTTAGTTTCATTTTGTATACACTGCAGTTTCAGTTCAACACAACTATAGTTTCATTTCGATATAACTACAGTTTCATTCAATATTTATACACTCAAATATGTGAAAATGTTATTTAATTTTATTTTATATACACTATAATTTCATTAAAACACAACTACATGATCATTTCAATATAATTACAGCTTCATTGTACATTATACACTCAAATATGTGAAATGTTATTCAGTTTCATTTTATATATACTGTAGTTTCATTTTACCACAACTATAGTATCATTTTGATATAACTGTAGTTTCATTTGATAATATAAAAATAATACGTGAGACAGCGTCGGTTTGGACACACTGTAGTGTCTGACGCGCGGTGCATGATTGATCATGCACCGTGGTGCATGATATAACAACCGTCTTAGGATCGCATAGTTATGAATGGCCCAAGCAGCCAAATTTGGGTCAAATCATTATTGTGTGAATGGTCCACACAAGCTCTATGGATCATGGTTTAAAAAAAAAAAGCTCTATAGATCATATTTTGTATACTGTAAAATAATGTACATTCAATACAAAAATAATGTACTTTAAATATTAAAAATGTAAATTGTATTAAGAGAATGTACATTATTTGTATATTGAGTATATGTTATATTATGTAATGTACATTCAGTACACAAATAATGTACATTTTGTATATTAAAAGTTTACTTTTTGTTATGGTCCACACAATAATTTGTCATTTACATGAGTTTAATATTGGTAAATAAAAAAAAAAAAAATTTAAAACTTGTATCTCGTTTAATAAGAAAACTAAGTCTAATCAGTTTGTTTAAATTTATTTTGACCAAAAATAATAACATAGTGCTACACAATTTTTTTTTTTGAAAGTTACTGGCTCTATTACATTGTAGTATCTGTTCATGTACTTTCTCAACCTACTGAAACACAAAGAACCAATAACGCCTCCACTGAGGCTTGAACTCATAATCTTCCAAATGGAAATCCAACCCGAATACCATTAGACCACATAGTCCTGGTAGTGCTACACAATTTAAATGGTCTTACTTTAAATATTTCAATTCTTATCTGAATTTCCTATTTTCTGGGGGTAAGCAAAAGTTTAAAAGCGGAGAAAACTAAACAGTTATGATATATGTGTTGTAACAATGACAAATGGCACCACAAACATCACAAATCTGCCACCAAATTCTCCTCTCCAATCTTCCCCAAACAGACTCTCCGCAAATAAGCCTAAAACACTGCTCACAGTTCTATCAATTTCAATATAAAAGCTTACCCCCTCACCAAGAACTAAACACACAAAAAAAGAGTAAATACCAAGAAAATAAAACAACAGAAATAAAAAAAAAATAAACTCCGAAAAATGGATTCCAAGATCATATTCTTCTCCATCACCCTTCTGTTCAGTAGTGCCACGGCTATTGACATCACCGCCGTCCTTGGCCAGTACCCATCTTTCAGCACCTTCAGAAGCTACTTATCTCAGACCCACCTAGCTGACGAGATCAATGCACGCCAGCCGCCTTATACCATTTTGGTGGTCGACAATGATAACATTGGCCCTCTATCTGGGATGTCACCAGATGTGCTGAAAAAGGTCATGAGTGTTCATGTGATTCTTAATTACTTTGATGCTCAAAAGCTCCACAACTTGCCGGGTCAAGGTGAGTTGGCGACTACGCTCTTTCAGGCGTCTGGTCAGGCTGTGGATAATCAGGGGTTCCTGAACGTCACGAATTCGGGCAAACAGGTTGTGCAGTTTGTTTCTAAAGCTAAAGGTGCTGCCGTGTCGTCTTTTATGGTGAAGCCGGTTGAGACTCGGGCTTATGACTTGTCCGTGTTGCAGATCAGCAATGTCATTATTCCTTTCAGCGTTTTTAAGACTGCAACTTCTCCCTCATCGTCTCCAGTTACAACTTCTTCTCCCTCATCGTCTCAAGTTACAACTTCTAGCCCTGCCAAGTCCCCTGTTTCTGGCCCTGCAAAATCTTCTCCTGTTTCCGGCCCTGCCAAATCCTCCAGCCCTGCAAAGTCTCCTGTTTCTGGCCCTGCCAAATCCTCTAGCCCCACAAAGTCCCCTGCTTCTGCCCCTGCAAAATCTTCCGGCCCCGCAAAGTCCCCAGTTTCCGGCCCCACAAAGTCTCCGGTTTCTGGCCCCACAAAGTCTCCGGTTTCTGGTCCTGTTTCTGCCCCGGTTTCCGGCCCCGCAAGGTCTCCCATTTCTGGCCCCGTTTCTGGCCCGGCCAAGTCCCCCTCTGCTAGCCCGTCTAGTGCACCGACTAGTAGCCCAATATCATCTCCAGCATCAAGCCCGACTGGTAGCCCAATATCATCTCCAGCATCAAGCCCAAGGAAGATGTTGTCACCATCTCCATCCCCATCAGAGACTGACACAGAGACTGAGACACCAACTGAAGCACCAGAATCTAGTGAAGGATCGCCATCTCCATCCCCATCGAACACACCAACTGCACCATCAGAATCTGAATCTAGTGCAGAAACTCCTGAATCTACTGATTCCAGTGTTGGCACGGCTTTGGGGGTTAGTGCAGGCATTATTGCAGCAACAATCTCATCAAATCTATTCCTCATGTTGATGGCTTAAGGAACGGAGCGGAGGAAATAGGTTTGTGGGTACACCCAATAAAGTCTGTCTGATTCCCTTTTTTTTGGCATCGCACTAGTACACAATGGGACGAGAGGCGTAGTTGCCATAACAGCCAAGCATGAATATTGTAGACCAGATTGATACAGTCTACTGAGAGGCTGCATTGAAGAATAAAATGGTTTAATTTGAAGCCTTTGAAGCCTGATGAGGATATTTATGGTTTCTGCAAAAAGATGACTGCCCAATTTGGATCACCTAAGCTAAGAGCTTGAAGTTGCTTGGAGTTCATAGATTAACACTCTTCATTGTTTGTTTTCTTGTAACTCTCTCCCATTCACCCCAAAGGAATAAAAAACAGTTCTACATGGTTTTACAAACCTGTGTGAACTGATACTACATTTGTATTGCTTATCAAGAAAGGACACGTTATTTCTATGAACAGTGTTTTCTCATGTGCCTAAATCACTGCATGCATCTAATTTTCTTGCTATTTTTGACCATATTTTGTATACGGTATAATAATGTACATTCAGTACAATAATAATGTATATTATTTTTGTACTGCATGTACATTATATTGTATAATGTACATACAATACAAAATTAATGTACATTTAATATATTAAAAATGTACTTTTTGTTATGGTCCACACAAAAATTTGCCATTCGGCGCAGGATAAATATTAGGGGGCGTTTGGTTCAGGTTATATTATATAACCAAGGGAATGTGACATTCCCGAGCTTACATTCCTATGTTTGGTTCATTTTCTCTGAGGGAATATAACATTCCCAGGGAATGCAACATTCCCTCCACATAGGATTTTGAAGGGAATGTGATTCCCTTCATTTTGTTAGGTAATGTAGGATAACCTTGCATATTTATGAATTTTGTCATTTTAATTCTAATTATTTAAAGATATATATTTTATGTTAGCTTATATATATATATATATATATATATATATATATATATATATATATATATATAAAAGATAAGATAACCCTAAACCAAACATAATTATATTACATACCTCAATTTTAACCAAACACAGGAATCTAACATTCTCAGTAATCTAACATTCCCAGCAATCTAACATTCCTAAGGTAATCTAGCATTCCGTGAACCAAACGGCCCCTTAAAGTTTATAGGCTGCAAGTAGTCATCAATCAGGGTGCATGCATGATTTTCAACTGGCTTGTTGGTAAAATATTTTGTTTCTTAAAAGCAAAACTTAAATTTGTATATCACATGAAAATTATATCTAAATTCTTAATTAATGTTGATAATTTAATTTAATACTAAATTATTTATATTTTTATATTTTGTGATAATTATTTTCAAGTATGCATAATAATTGTCTTCCAATATTAACAGGACTTGTTAAAATTTCAATTAAAAAAGTTTCATCTCTTATCATACCAATATTTGAAATGGTTTGTGTTCAATCACTGCTGTGTTAAATTTAACTTTTTTCTATTTTATAATAACAATCAAAATTTTCAATTTTATTTTAACAGATAAAAATTCCATTATGATTTAACAATCAAAGGTTTTTTCAGATACCAAAAGTGATAAAATCAAATAATACATGACATGTCTTCATATCATCATGGTGATGTGGTTATATGATGATTCAAAGTTGAGAATTGTGAAAGGACCTTGTGGCCCAATGATATTCTGTTGCTCCCTTAAGTGGGAGAGTGATAGATTTGAGCCTTAGTTGAGGCAATTAATAGTTTGGGTATTCCCCTTCCCTTGTAATAAAAAAGAAGTTGACAATTGTGTTTTTTAAGTTTTAATTACTAATAGGGTAAAAAAATGACTAATTAAACTGTATAAAAGTTACTTTGACTTTATTTATTTATTTATTTATTTTTTTTTTTACATTTTAGTATCTGTTCATCTATAATTTCTCACATATTGAAATACAAAGAGTCAACATCGCCTCCACTGGACTCAATCTCATGACCTCCCATATTGGAGAATCACTACTACATGATCTGAACACAAGATGTTTGGCCTAAGATTACTTTGACCTAAGATATCAAAATGAAGATAATGGCTTACCTAAGATATCAAAATGAAGATAATGGCTTTTGCATATTCATGCCATGCACCTTTACAACAAGTTTGGTTGGCTGTAATTGTAATTCTTTTATACAATCTAATTCTTTATCATGATAAACTATGGTGTTTGGTTGGAAGAAATTGCAATTTCATTGAATTGTAATTTCTTCCTTTTGCTGAATTACAATTCATGGGCACTCCCCCATGAATTGCAATTCGGTGATGTGAGAAAAGGAAAAAGAGATGAAATGACAAATGAATCCTTAGTTGTTATTATTATTATTATTATTATTATTATTATTATTATTATTATTATTATTATTATTATTATTATTATTATTATTAATATTATTAATATTAATATTATTATTATTATTATTATTATTATTATTATTATTATTATTATTATTATTATTATTATTATTATTATTATTATTATTATCATTATCATTATTATTAGAGTAAACACCCAAAATGGTCCATCGACTATAGCTAAATTCACAAATTGATCATCGACTTTCAATTTTAACCAATTAAGTCATTAACTTTGCAATTTTGACACGATTTGGTCCTCCATCTATTTGACAATTTGTTGACCGCGATCTTTGAGGATATATATGTAGTTTCACGTGCAAAGCTCAAGAGAACGCTCTTGGAGGTGACATCGTTGTTTCGGAGGGGAAAGTGCTTCTCCGCTTGCTGCTTGAGGATCACGAGCCTGTTCAGCTTAGAGAACGCGAGGTGACAGCGCCGTTTCGAATGGGGGAAATGCTTCTCCACTTGTTGCTTGGGGATCCCGAGCCGGTTCAGCTTGCCTACATCGCTTGGAGTCATGGCTTTCTCGAAGAGCCACTCCAGGGACTTCGGCGCTATTTATCAAAAGCTATAATCTCTCCGGCATGGGGTGCAGCGCCGACAGTGGATTCAAATGTAACTGTGCGGTCTAGAAATGCAACCAGAACCTTAAAAAATCGACGATGGACCATGAAATTACATATATATCCTAAAAAAGTGCAATCAATAAACAGTCAAATAGACAAATGACCAAATTATGTTAAAATTGCAAAGTTAAGGACTTAATTGGTTGAAATTAAAAGTCGAGGACTAATTTGTGAATTTAGCTATAGTCGAGGGACCATTTCTTCTTCTTCTTCTTCTTCTTCTTCTTCTTCTTCTTCTTCTTCTTCTTCTTCTTCTTCTTCTTCTTCTTCTTCTTCTTCTTCTTAACGTAATTTAAATTACTACTTTATTCTGAACCAAATGATGCCAAACGCCCTGTAACATCATTTTCTCATAGATAGAAATGTCAAAGCCTTCATCAAGTTTCTCAACTAACAAACTTAGCTTCATTTCTCTAGAAAGCCTTCGTACATCTCAAAGTGTGATATCAACTCTACTTGGTAAATGAAGTAAGACAAAAGCAAAAGGTAGCCATTAAATTGAATTGTCGATCTCATTAGGCACACTAGCCATACAGTTGATACAAATATATTCAATAATATTCACTTACCCAATGTGGATTTACGAATATTATTGGATAAATAAAATAACATATATAAATTATTGTAAATATATATTATAGGGAAAAGGGTCAAATAGGCCCTCAAACTTTAGCTTAAAAGTCAATTAGGCTCCTAAACTTTTTAAATGTGCAATTACACCCATCAACAATTCATTTAAGTGCAATGAAGTCCAAAAACAAATTAATGAACTGCTATCACAGGTCATTAGGGTTCAGGCCACCTTCCGTCGAATTTTCCGGCAAAAAAAAAAAAGAAAAAAAATGACCGGCGAAATTTTCGACAAAAGAAGTGACCGGCGAAATTTTCGACAAATTTGGGTCAATTGCTGGTCACATTTTTTTTGTCGAAAAATTTGCCGGAAGGTGGCCTGAACCCTAATGACCTGTGATAGCAGGTCATTAACTTGTTTTTGGGTTTCATTGCACCTAAATGAATTGTTGATGTGTGTAATTGCACATTTAAAAAGTTTAGGGGCCTAATTGACATTTAAGTTAAAGTTCGAGGGCCTATTTGACCCTTTTCCCTATATTATATGGCCATTATCCTTATTTTATTGGGAGAAGTGTCAAATAGGTCCATCTACTATTGCGAAGTGTTCAATTCTCACCCTGAACTAAACTAAGTGTCAAATAGACACATCTACCAGCTAAATTTGTTCGATTAGCTTTTTTTGCAAGTTTCTAACAAGTTGCCTATTCAATTATTAAAAAATTTGAAACTTGCTTCTTAAAGGTGCGTTCTTTTCTCCCTCCATTTTATTTACCTTATCGCTGTATGCTTCGAATTGTTTATTTCAGTTAAAATCCAGGAAAAAAAAATAAAGTACATATCGAAGGCTTAATGGGTAATCAAAATCCTATGGAGTTCACGTATTGTGTAATATTAATATATAGATAGATGTCATCCATATTTTCATTCCATTTGATGAATGCTTTTCGATATCTCAAGTGGATTCAGTATGATATGAACAATTATCTATGTTTCTAGATACGGAAGTTGAAAAAATTGGGGATATTTTACACATTTGGTGATTGTTTATTGATTAGTTGAAGTGCATATCGAAGGCTTGGTGGGTGATTGAAAATTTGAAAGTTTGAAACCTAGAATTTTTTATATATATATTTTTTATATATATTTTTTAATAATTGAATAGGCAACCTGTTAGCAACTTGCAAAAAAAGTCAATCGAACAAATTTAGCTGGTAGATGGGTCTATTTGACACTTAATTTAGTTCAGGGTGGGAATCGAGCACTTCGCAATAGTAGATGGACCTATTTGATACTTCTCCCTATTTTATTTCCTTTCTAATTGGATACAGTTCCCCACGATTGTATACATACATACACATACATATGTTTTGACTTTTGAGCATTGTTTCACAACATTCATACGAGGAAGAGTTCGACAATTCATCTTAAACCTGATTGATTGCGATGAGAAGAAGTTCGAGTGCCGTGACTGTTAGAAAAATTGAGTGTTTGATGATAGAGAAGTGAGAAAACGAGATCTTCAGGCGTGTAAGCACTTTTCTATACGCATTAAATCTCCCTCATATAAAGCAATAAGGTTCAAGATTCAATCTTATGGGATACAAGAAGATGATGAAATTCTTAAGTTGCTTTGTTTAAGAACTTCCTGTAGAAAAGTAGTGCTGTGAAAAATCTCAGATTAATGCAAGTTTATTGCATTTTTATCTTCAGATGTTTCTCCAAAGTATTTATAAATGAAAATATGACTGTTGCAAAAGTTGCATGGATGTTTTCTCCAGTTTTAAAAACTTATCTTCCATAAAATATATCTTAAATGATATATTTATCATAAGAGAATATTAATTACATAAATCATGGTCAACATGAATATATATGTAATTGTGAACATTTGTAAGGTTGTGAACCGCGTGCAAATAACTGTGCAAATTATAATAATATATATATATATATATATATATATATATATATATATATATATATATATATATATATATATATATATTATAATTTTCTAGCACACTTTTGCATATAATTAAGTTTGGGAAACTTGGAAGCTCATGTGCTGTGCAATCATTTTTCAAATGAAATAAACAATTCCCCTATATTGGGAATAATCCCCCAATGTTGGGAATAGCCCCCCCAATGTTGGGAATAGACAAAGCCTTCCAACAAACTCATTCTCCAATTAACTTTCTACCAAACTAAAATAATATTTATAACTCATCAACTCCAAATATTATTTTAAGCTTTCATGGTCTTCCATCTGAAATATTAATCTTCATTACTATATAAATTTCCAACATTCCTCCTCCATTTATATAGTAGAAATTAATACTGTACCAAGATAAATCCAAAGCTCATGCATAAATGAAAGTGTCTTAGAGATTGAACTTTCACATAGTATTATATGCGTTACATTAATTCGGATTGCAGTAATGAACGAACCTTGAATCACGCAGTCTCTTTGAAGAAACGTAGATATAATACACACGAGTTTTACAGTAACTACAGTTAAAAAAAAAAAATTGACACTATTAAAGGCCCTGTGTCCGTATCCATTCATAAGCATATCCAAGCCAAACCCAAACTTGTTGAAGCGGCCATACTTCATGCTCACATAGGTTGATCTTTTATTTCATGCCCTGCACCAAGCATTTTTTCAAAAGATCAATTAAGAGTAAAACTCATCCCTAGTACAATGCAGACCAAGTACTTACCTTAGGGATATCTTTTTAATATAGTACTTGCAGCCAATAAATGAAGTACTCATCTACATTGAACTCGATCAAGGCCTAACGTAATAACTTAGGCGTGAGTTGAGCTTTCCTTCAGCTCTTGACTATCAATGGGTTTCAATCCTATCCCTTCCGATGTCTTTAAAACCATGTCCCTTGCCAAGACTTTTGTAAACGGCTCCGCTAAATTGAACAGGGACCATACAAAGTCTAGTGCAATAAATTCAGATGCCATAGTTGAGTCTGAGATACAACTTTGCTTTTTAGAAGCCCAGGAGATAGCACCTCGTCCAAGCAGAAATGCCCATCCACTAGTTGAGGAATAATATTCCTGATTTGATATCCAACTGGCATCAGAATATCCTTCAAGGATGGAAATATCTTTTGAATATTTTAAACCATAATTAATGGTTTTATTCATATATTTTAAAATTCTTTTTAATGCCATCCAATGTACTGCACTAGGATTACCAGTGTATCTACTCAGTTTCCCTACTGCAAAAGCAATATCAGGCCGAGTACTTGTCATTGCATACATAAGGCATCCTATCACTTTAGAATACTCCAATTGTAAGACCGGATCACCTTCATTTTGTATTAACTTCAATGAAGGATCCATTGGAGTAGAAACTGGCGAGCCACTAAAATGATTAAATCTTTTTAACACTTTCTCAATGTAATGAGATTGTGTTAAACTTACACCATCCCGAAGTTTAATTATTCTTATTCCAAGAATAACTTCTGCTCCTCCTAAATCTTTCATGGAGAAACTGGAACTAAGAAAATCCTTAGTTTCCTTAACTTTTTCCAAATCAGTACCAAAAATCAACATGTCATCTACATATAAGCAAATAATAATCCCTTGTCCTTGGTTATTAAATTTGATGTAGATGCATTTATCAGACTGATTTAATCTGTACCCATTAGCTAGCACCACTTGATCAAACCGATCATGCCATTGCTTAGGGGCTTGTTTTAAGCCATAAAGTGACTTAATCAATTTGCAAACTTTATTTTCTTGGCCTGAACCACGAAACCTTCTGGTTGCTTCATGTAAACCTCCTCCTCCAATTCACCATTTAAAAATGTTGTCTTAACATCCATTTGGTGAACCACTAGATTATGTATAGCCGAAATGGCAATTAACAATCTAATAGTATCAATTCTTGCTACCAGAGCATAAGTGTCAAAGAAGTCAACTCCTTCTTTCTGCTTAAAGCCCTGTGCGACAAGTCTGGCTTTAAATTTATCAATGGTACCATCAACCTTCATTTTCTTTTTGAAAATCCACTTGCAGCCTATCGGTTTACAACCATTCGGTGGATTCGTTAAATCCACGTATTATTCCCCATTGTAGAATCCATCTCATCATTTATTGCTTCTTTCCATAAAGCAACATCTTGAGATTTCATGGCTTCCTCAAAAGTCTTAGGATCATCCTCTATATTAAAATAATATAGATTCTTAGTCTCTACAGACTCCCTTGATTCTTCTATCAAATACATTTGGAAATCAGGACCAAATGATTTTTCCTTTCTTGCTCTTTTGCTTTTTCTAAGTTCAGGTTCTTGTGGAACTGCATGATCATATTTTTGATCATCAACTTTGGACCCACTAGAACTAGGAATTAAATCCTTAGTTCTATTTAGTGATGAAAAACGATTTTCATCCAAGATAGCATCCCGGGACTCTATTACGGTATGAACCGAAATAAAGTCATTTTGTTCTATAACATAGAACCGGTATGCTTTGCTGTGTTCTGCATATCCTATAAAAATACAGTCTATGCCTTTTTCTCCCAGAGCCTTCCGTTTAGGTTCCGGCAACCGTACCACGGCCCTACATCGCCAAACTTTCAAATCATTCAAGTTTGGTTTTCTTTTGTGCCAAAGTTCATAGGGAGTTACCCTATTTCTTTTGTTAGGAACTCTGTTGAGAATATAACATGCAGTTAGCATGGCTTCTCCCCAGAAACCTTCACTCAGACCGGAAACTGATAACATGCAGTTTACCATTTCTTTGAGTGCTCTATTTTTCCTTTCTATTACACCATTTTGTTGTGGTGTATAAGGAGCTGTGGTCTCATGAATGACACCAACATATTGGAAAAATAATGGGTCATAACCACCTCTGTCAGTACGTAAAATTTTTACTAACCGACTAGTTTGCAATTCCACCTCCAATTTAAATATTTTAGATTTTTCTTAGGCTTCATCCTTAGAATGCATGAGGTACACATAGCAGAGTCTTGAATAGTCATCAATGAATGTGACTATATATTTTTTATTTCCCAAAGATGGGGTGCTATGAAAATCACACAAGTCACTGTGAATTAATTCAAGTAAAATTGAATTCTTTTTTATACTAGGAAAAGGATTCCTAGTTATTTTATTTAACATGCATGCACTGCATTGTTCCATGTTCAAATCAAAGGATGGAATTAATCCATATTTAGCCATCTCACATAAACGTTTATAGTTTACATGACATTAACGAAAATGCCATAAAGAAGATGAATATACTGTATACACAGAACCAACAATATTATTAATATTTAACTTAAACATATTGTTTGACAGGAAGCCTTGGCCTACAAAGATACCGGCCTTGGATAAAATAAATCTACCTGCTTCAAAAACAAGTTTAAAACCACACTTGTTTAATACAATGCCAGAAACTAAATTTTTTCTAACATCTGGGGCATGATACACATCTGTGAGTGTCAACTTCTTTCCTGAAGTAAGCAACAACTCAACTTGTCCAATGCCTTTGACTTTCACCATGGAATCATTTCCCAGGTACAGGCTTGGACCATCATTCAGACTTTTATAAATCTTATAAAGATTTATATCCTTGCAAACATGTCTGGTTGCCCCAGTGTCAACCCACCACGAGTCATCAGTCTGCATGATACAAATTCAGATATCATAGCAATGAAATTTTCAGTACTATCAGAAACAAGTTTAATTGTTTTACCTTGTTTCCATTGGCCACTTCCTTGGCCATGATCACCAGAATTTTTACCTTCCATTTGTGCCTTTCTTTTCTTCCAGATTTCACAATCTTTTTTTAAGTGTGGACCGTTGCACACCCAACATGATACAAATGCCTTTCCTTTTCCTTTTCCTTTCTTCTTAAACTTTAAAGAATTTGTGGCCTTTCCTGGCTTCCCCTTCCCTTTATGGTTCCCACTTGATTTGCCTTCATCAACATAGTTGATGACAGAACTTGAAGCTCCGGTGACCTTTGCACCGTCAGCATTCTTAGTTTCTTGCAGTCTGATTCCCTCCTCAACCCGAAGGTCGAGCCCAACCGTTCCATGGTAATTCTTCCTTTTTATGTTTCAAGGTACGTTGTACCTTTTTCCAGGAAGGTGGCAACTTATCAATGATACTGGCAATGGCTATGGAATCATCCATATTCATATTGTGTTGCCTCATTTGCCCAAGTATCCTGACAATCTCATGGAATTGTTCCATGACCAGATGATTGTCCACCATTTTATAATCATTGAATTCACTTACCAGGAATTTCTTACTGGAGGCATCCTCAGATATGTACTTTGTCTCAAGTACATCCTAGAGGTCCTTTGAGGATTCCCCATACTGATAAACATCAAAGAGGGTGTTAGACATACCATTTAGAATATGGCCACGGCAAACAAGGTCATCATTCTCCCATTTGAGTCTCCGGCGAGTAGCCTCGAGAGTCTCATCCTCCCGTTCCTCCGGCTTTGGTGTACTTAGTACGTATGCCACGTTCAGAGCCGCAAGGAGGAACTTCATCTTCTTCTGCCACCTATGGAAGCCCACGCCTTCAAACTGCTCCAACTTAGGGAAGTTGGTTGCAAAGTCCAGAAGTCCAGAACTCATCCTTCCTCAGAAACAGAATTTTAAAGCTTATAGATTGTTAGAAAAATTGAGTGTTTGATGATAGAGAAGTGAGAAAACGAGATCTTCAGGCGTGTAATCACTTTCCTATACGCATTAAATCTCCGTCATATAAAGAAATAAGGTTCAAGATTCAATCTTATGGGATACAAGAAGATGATGAAATTCTTAAGTTGCTTTGTTTAAGAACTTCCTGTAGAAAAGTAGTGCTGTAAAAAATCTCAGATTAATGCAAGTTTATTGCATTTCTATCTTCAGATGTTTCTCCAAAGTATTTATAAATGAAAATATGATTGTTGGAGAAGTTACATGGATGTTTTCTGCAGTTTTAAAAACTTATCTTCCATAAAATATATCTTAAATGATATATTTATCATAAGAGAATATTAATTACATAAATCATGTTCAACATTAATATATATGTAATAATGAACCTTTGTAAGGTTGTGAACCGCATGCAAATAACTGTGCAAATTATAATATATATATATATATATTATAATTTTCTAGCACACTTTTGCATATAAGTTTGGGAAAATTGGAAGCTCATGTGCTGTGTAATCATTTTTCAAATGAAATAAACAATTCCCCTATATTGGGAATAATCTCCCAATGTTGGGAATAGCCCCCCAATGTTGGGGAATAACTCCCCAATGTTGGGGAATAACTCCCCAATGTTGGGAATAGACAAAGCCTTCCAACAAACTCATTCTCCAATTAGCTTTCTACCAAACTAAAATAATATTTATAACTCCTCAACTCCAAATATTATTTTAAGCTTTCATGGTAGTCCATGTAAAATATTAATCTTCATTACTATATAAATTTCCAACAGTGACAGGAAAATCTAGCTCACGTATGCATTTCCACCAACATTCATCCTATCAACTTTCGATGGTAGGATAGTGGCCTAACATGGTGATGGGTGACGGAGAATTAAGGTTTGATTTCGGAGAGGGAGCCTGAGAAACGGCTACCACATCCAAGGAAGGTAACAGGTGCGCAAATTATCCAATCCTGACACGGGAAGGTAGTGACAATAAATAGCAATATCGGGCTCGATCAAGTCTCGTAATGGGAATGAGTACAATCTAAATCTCTTATCAAGATCCATTGGAGGACAAGTCCAGTGCCAGCAGTCGTGGTAATTCCAGCTCCAATAACGTATATTTAAATTGTTGCAGTTAAAGAGCTCATAGTTGTATGGTGCTCTATTTAATCAGTTATGTTGTCTTTATTAGCAAGCTTGGCAATTTGACTTCTACTGTAATCGATGAATTCGTCTGTGCTAAATTTTGGTTTTTCTTGATTACCAAATGGATATAGGTCGAGTTATATAGCCATGGATTCAGTGTTTATTTAAATTTGCATATATAATATTAAATTATCTTGGATATTTTTATGAATTGCTAATATTGCATCTCACTAGAAATTATTAATGGCTATAGTTAGGATGGCTGGTGAAACGCTCTCTGGACAACGATCGGAGGAGGATTACGATCTGCATGAACGAAGCACGAAGAAACACAAGCGAACGGCCGATGCGGTGGCGTCTCACAAAGAGGACGTGATGGTGATGGCGCAGGCAGATGTTGACATCGTACACGAGACACCTTTAGCGGAGATGGGGGAGGCTAATGCATCGACGCACATGCAGGTATCTCAGGTGAATCTCAATACGCCCATATTGACTCCCACCCTTTCGCAGGTACCAGCGAACCCACCGCGGACGTACGCTCAAAGCGTCACAGGCCAGTCTCCCCAGGTAGCGCAAGACGCAGCGGTGGATACTGAGGGCGAAACCGAGGTGGATTCAGATGAGGAGGACGATGATCCTTTGTGTCCAACCATTCGACTCACGAAGCAAGAGGTGGCACAGATCAGGGAGCCATGGAGAGATGCAGTCATCATCAAGGTGCTCGGCAGATCTGTCGGGTATGCTTATTTGCTAAGGCGTATTACAGCAATGTGGAAGCCCCAAGGGAGTCTGGATTTGGTTGCTATCGACAACGACTATTTCATCGTGTGATTCGGATCAGTGGATGACATGGCTTTTGCCATGTACGAAGGTCCATGGATAATACTGGATCACTATTTGATTGTCAAGCCTTGGGTACTGGATTTTGATCCTTCTTTGGATATCACAGAGAAGGTGGTGGTGTGGGTCCAGATTCCATGCCTACCAGCGAAATACTACAGCATAATCTTTCTACGGAAACTGGGAAATAAGGTAGGGAGAACCCTCCGTGTCGATCAGGCCACAAGCAGCTTCTCCCGGGGTATGTTCGCGAGGATATGCATCGAGGTTGATATCACGAAGCCGTTGATCTCCAAGTTCAAATACAAAGGGCGTGTTCGGTCTGTTGCATACGAAGGCATCCATCTGATCTGCTTTGCATGTGGGATATATGGGCATGCACCGGAGGCCTGCCCCAAGAAGACCAGAGCAGCGCCGGAATCTGGAGAAGAACGTGCTCATGAGACGGAGGTACAGCCAAAGGACGATGCTCAGAGGGCAGCTGCAAAGCGGGGAGTACATGTAGGCGCAGAACCTTTCGGGGAGTGGATGATTGCTCCAGGCCGCAGACAACGTCCGACGGCTAGACGTCCTGATCGGCCTCAAAGGGTGGTGGGAGATAAGGGGCAGTCACGCGGCAATGCACAAGGCGACAAGGTTCAGGCTTCCAGATTTGTGGCTCTGGCAGTGGACGATGCTGGAAATAACGAAGGGGTGGCTGAGGATCGGGAGGGGGCAGGATGAGGCAGATCTGGGACAAGCAAAGACTACCCAGGCGGGGTTGGCGGTAGAAGGTAGAGCGAGGAGACCAAATGTGGTCGTGAACGAGAAACAAATCACGAATGACCCGCCTGAAGCAAGCAAAACACAGAGCCAAGGCGGAGAGGTGTCCACGAGAGTACGACGAGCCGAGGGATCGGAGCCAAGGCGTGCGGCGGAAGAAGACGAACACATGGTTGTTCGCGGGCAACAAGGTGGTTTGGTGATCCAGGCGTCACGGGTGTTCAGTGGGGAGGAGACATGAGATGTACCGTCGCCTGTTTGGCAACCCACTAATGAACACCACTCCGATCCGCCAGAGGACGTGGATGCAGAAGGTGACGTAGTCATGGAGCTTGACGGATTGACAGCGCTTGAGGAGGAAGTGGGGGCTGAAGCTGCCCAATGAGTGTTTGTTTTTTTGTTTTGTTTGGTTTTTCGGGTTTCTTTTGGTTCTTATCAGTTATTGCGTTTCCTCTTTTTTCTTTGTTTTATGGATCTGGTTCTTTGAAATTGTCAAGGGGCAAGTGGAAGGTCTTTTCACCGCGCCCTTAAACACCTCCTTCAGGTGTATAAGCCCAATATTTTGGGCATCTTTGAGCTAAAAGTGTCTGGCCACCAGGCTAACACAATCTGCTCGAAACTTGGGTTCTCGGACTGGGTTCGTGTGGAAGCCGTTGGCTTTAACGGTGGTATTTGGGTCTTTTGGAAGGACCCGGTACATGTGTCTATCTTATAAACTCACCCCCAATTCATACTTCTACAGGTTACGCAGTTTGGCCACCCACCGTGGGTGTTCACGCCTGTATATGGGAGCCCTACTCACCACCTACGACATTGACTTTGGAGGGAGCTCTCACAATCCAAGCGGGGCGTGTTTGGCTCCTGGCTCGTGGCTGGAGATTTTAATTCCGTCACCTCGACGGCGGAAACCAGTAATTACACATCTTACTCCACCCAGCGAAGCTCGAACTTTGTCACATGGATTCAGGACGAAGGCCTTATCGACCTGGGCTTCTCGGGGCCCAAGCTCACGTGGGTGAAAGATGGGTCATCTGATGCCTACAAAGGGGCCCGTCTCGACCGGGCCCTATGCAACTTGGATTGGCGTATTCGTTTCCCGGAAGCGACAGTCGAACACTTGCCCCGATTTGCATCTGACCATGCACCCCTCCTGGTAAGACTACAAGGAGGTCGACAGCACTCTCACAATAAACATTTTCTTTTTCAGGCTGCTTGGCTAACACACGAGGACTTAGGCAAGGCAGTCCAGCGCCTTTGGAGTGCGGACCACAACCTCCTGGCAAACGTTCAACAGGTAGCCGCAGGTCTATCCGCGTGGAACAGGGAGGTCTTCGGGAACATCCACAAACAGAAGAAGGTCATCATGTCACGCTTGAGTGACATCCAAAAAGTGCTGGCCGAAAACATGCACAGAGGCCTGTTTAAGCTGGAACAAAAGCTGCGAGTAGAGCTGGAAGAAATCTTGTACCAAGAGGAACTGATGTGGTTCCAGAAGTCCAGAGAGGACTGGATCACGTCAGGGGACAGAAACACGGCGTTTTACCACGCTGCTGCCACAGTCCGAAATGCCCGAAATAGGGTTGCAAGACTTCTTGACAATAACGGCACTTGGATAACGAATGATTTCGAACTTAAGGACCATATACAGCAATTTTACATTAATTTGTTTACTGATTGCAGGGTGGTGGCAGAAGGCCAACTTTTAGAAGCACGCTTCCCTCGGCTAAGGCGCATTGACTGGATTATTTTCAATCGGGAAGTAACTAAGGAAGAAGTGCACGAGGCTGTTTGTGACATGAAGCCTTTCAAAGCCCCAGGCCCGAATGGGCTTCCCGCAGGGTTCTACCAACTGATGGGCATATTTTACGCTCATATTTTAGGTACATCTTTATAATATTTTTATATTAATTATTTAATATTATCTAATAATTAGTTCTTTTTATATACATAGTATAATCTATTCTTATACTATATATAATATATATAATATATAATTTATAAGAGTACATACTACGTACTTAATACTATATATATATATATATATATATATATATATATATATATATATATATATATATATATATATATATATATATAATATACAATATAATAAATTATAATTACTTATATATATATATATATATATATATATATATATATATTATAAATCTAAACTTTACAATTGATTTTTTCTTTTTTGTACAGGCATGCATCATAATAACATGGCTGGAATTGTGGAAGACTCAGGCATAAGGCAAAATAATAGGAAAAATGAGTGGTAGAAAATGATTGGGAAAATATATAAATAGTTAAGGTTTTCTATTGTAAAATGTTCATTCTTCCCCTCTCGATTATTCTGTAAAGCTGTTATCAATGTCCATTCATTGCTAATTTCTTTAGCTTGGTCTAGTGAATTGAAGCCCGGAATTGATTATGCTGTGAGATTATTTATTTATTTTTATTATATAATTTTTATGCATTTGGGTATTAAATATTCTTCTAAGTTATTTGAATAGTTGTATCATTTAATTGCTAGGGAGGCCTACTAGTTATTTACTTGATATAATTATTTGCTATATTAGATAATGTTGTGCTACAAATTATTCTAATATTCAGTAGCAACTGGGTTAATTATTGACGGCTTAGTGATAATTGGACTCGGGTAGAATATTTTTCTAAGTTAAATGCAACCGCTTGTGCTTGTGTTATTTAGTTTGTCGGTTTTCCTAGTTCCTATTGCTGCTATTAAATTAAACCTATAGCGCTTGTCTTAGGTTATTTAGTAGTTAGGGGTAATTAAACCGCGTGTGCTTTAGTTACCTATAACTAAGGGAAAACGGAAATGAAATAATTTCACGATAAATATTCAATTGCATATTAATTACTTTATTAATCAATGATCAGTGTTGAATTCCGGTTGTGGATCTTTACTAACCAAGGTCTCCTATTATAAGTGTTTTCGATATATTATTTTCATTGCTTTATTCGTTCAATTAAATTTCTTGTTTATTTAAATTCTCTTTTATTTTATCTTTATTCTCGATATATTCCAAACCCCCCTACCTTTAATTTGAGCACAAAAGTTAAACTAGTTACTCCTCGTGGGATCGACCCTTACTCCCGCTACTACATTTGTAAGGTTTTAATTTGGAAGCCTACGACAGCTCACCAAATTTTGGCGCCGTTGCCGGGGAGATTTTCTAGCTTGTTTTGTGTTTGTTTATTTATTTAATTAATTATTTTGTTATTTGTTTATTTGTTTTTCAATTTGTCCCAAACGAAAATAAAAATAATAATTTTCTTTTCTTTCATTACTTTTTGTTGGTCCCAAAAGAGGTAGGGTGAAAGTCTAGAGGGGGGGTGAATAGACTTTCAAACTTTTTCGCACAGCACAACAATTGCTAAGACAGAGATAAACCAAAACTCTTAACTAGATTGTTAGAGTATGGTGCACAGCGGAAATAAATAAACATAAAGTGTGTGTGAGATTGTGTGAGCAGTATATCTTCGTGAGAGCGTATATGTTAAGAGCGGTATGTAAAGAAAGCAGTAAAGAACACAAGACAATTATAGTGGTTCACGAGGTGGTGTAATCCTCCTACTCCACTTGCTCTTTTCTCCAAGAGCCAATTCACTATATCTACCACTCCTTGGTTCCAAGATACAATGAATTTCCGTGATCTTGTGCTTTGATCACAAAGCCCGCACTAATCACGCCCAGTGACACCACACTGCTGCTTCGGGTTTCACGTCGCCGCGCTACTATCCCAGGATTTCACGACTCCGCGTTACTTTCCCCCCGTCTTCCACACTCCGGTAGAAACGTATCCCGTGATCTGGTGCTTTGATCACCAAGCCCACACCAATCACGCCCAGTGCCTCCGACACTGCTGCTTCGGATCTCACAGCTCCGTGTGACAATCCAGGATTTCACAGCTCCGTGCTACTTTCCTCCCTTCTCTTGTTTTGCTCCAAAACAAGTGTTGTCTTGCTTCCAACTTCTGAGACTCTGTAGATGATCTTCAATGATGCGCAGGTCTCTTTGATGAAGATAAACACTCTGGAATGATTTCTCTTGACAGCTCTGAGTGTTTTCTCTCTTTGAATATATCAAGTAAAGCACTTGATATTTTTGCTCTGCTTAAGAACTCTCTAAATATTTTTCTCTTGAAGCTCTCTGAGTTCTTTTTCTCACACTTGAAGATTTTAGCTCTTTTAAGCTTAATTGCTCTATTCGATCCTTTGATGGATTCGAATTTTCTGCTCTCTTATTTTTGAGTTCGTTGTATGCTCTTCTGCTCTTATTTACTGCTCTGTCCTTCTTCAAGTCTTCACATCTTCATCATTTTATAGCTGGTGATGAGAATTCGTCCGTTGGAAAGAGACGCTCCCATGTCAGAGATCTTATCTTATCTTCTGCAAAAATGTCAGAAAGAGATAAGCTAGCCGTTTGAAAGATCTTCATCTCCATGTAAATGAGCTCCCAAACTTCATCTGATATTCCTCTGGTTTTACGTTGAGTGGAAATATCTGGGTCTCAGTTTTGGTGTAGAATGGCTTCTCTGATTAGCTCTGAAGTGGTCCTTGTATCTCTGGGATTCAAAAATAATCTTTATTTTAATCCCATACTACTTAGACTAGTATTTTCCTTGTGAGAATATTTTTCACTGTAAGTTCTGCTTCATCTTCTTCATTCTCACGTCTGGGTGTTCTCAGACTTCAAACTGGCTTTGAACTTCCACCCAATTTGAATTTCTCCTTTGTAATTGACACCCAATTTCAATTGGCTTGTAATTGGCACCCAATTTGAATTTCTCCATTGTAATTGGCTCCCAATTGACTTTGACTTGCAATTGGCTCCCAACATCTCCTGGTGCTCCAATTACTTCTCAATGTTAACTTCGAAATTAGACTTCTCTTTGAATTTCATCTCAATTCAATTGCTCCTCAATGTCTTCTTTTAATTGGTCCCCAATCTGAATTGCATCCCATACTACAACTTGAATTGGCTCCCAATTTCAATTCTACATTGGCTCCCAACTTGAATTGATTCCATTTGAAACTTGCTCCCAATTTCAATTTCTCTGAACTAGTTCCATTTGAAACTTGCTCCCAATTTCAATTTCTCTGAACTAGCTCCCAATTTCAATTAATCTCAATTTCTCTGAAACTGGCTCCTGTTGTAAATAAGATTTATGGTGGACATTAATAATAACTTTGTAACGTCTGTAACGGGTGTAATTATTCTCTATTATTATATCTCTTCATCGTATCTTGTATATATAGATCATTGTACTATGATGAAGAAGAAGGAATAAGATGATCCTGACCTTTCCCTCTCTCCTCTCTGTCTTTTTCTGTTTAACACGTTATCAGCACGAGTGTTCTACCAAGAGTGGTTTGCGTGAATTAGGATTTTTCTTCACTTCGCTCTACATTCCCGGTGAACAGCCTATACTGAATCCGGCAACTGCTGCGTTAAAAAAAAAAAAAAAAAAACCGTCGGAAGAGAAAAAACAAACGCAAGCAAACCCATAAGATAAGCACAAAAATAGGAATTGGAGCGAATTGTGTGCTTCTTTGTCCGCTTCCGATCCAGTCGCCTCAGCCGTCGCGCCAATCGATCTTCGCGGCCATCACCGATCGGAAATCCTGAGGCCTGCCGCGGTGGAGACTTCTCGCAATCCAGCCGGTTGATCAACGATCAGACAAGCGGAAGGTGATCGCGACGATGAGGCGAGCCCAGGGCCATCACCCACTCCCTGATCCGACGGTCGGATCACCGGCGATGGCGCCATTGACGAAGGAATCGCCAGAACATTTGCGGCTCCCATGGAAGAGCTGCGAACTATCATCCCTGCGGCAGAGAGTAGGGAATCGAATGATCAGAAAATGAGTAAAACAACTCCATCAACAGCTAAGTATTTATTAAGTGCCTTAACTTTCTTAATAACTTTTTTGGGTTGAATCTCCATTAACTCTTTGACAGGAAAGTTAAAGCTATCATATATACATGTTCTGTTAGGTTGTGGTTTAATGTTTATCACATATACATGCAAGTCTAAAGGCAATCACATATGATTATTTTTAACTGGATTGCAATATCTGTTTATAAACTAAAATTGTCATGTTTGAGTCACTTGTGTAAAAACGCGTCTAATTTGGTATATATGGACTTTATGGTGTTTAAAGTTTTTTTATTGCTCTAATTGTATATACAAACACCAGCTTGATGCCTAGCTTTTCTGCATTACATAAAAATTACAGTAAAGAACTTTTTAGAGGCAAAGCAGTCTAAAAGAAGCCTGTTGAGGAGAGTAATTAGTGATATGCTTCAGATGAATGAATTAATCATCTTGAAATGTAGCCATTAGTAGATAAATTAGACATGTAATTTAGGTGTGGAATAGGGGAGACTTTTGTTATGAAATGCTGAATGTTGCCAAGGTTATATGTACTGAGTACTAAGGATCAACATGCTGGTCAAGTGCTATCTGGTCTAATTTGATGCTAAATGTTCAAAATTTCAAATGTCCCATTTGATGACATTGATAGTGAAACTGACAATTTTGTGGATGCCCTTAACACCATTGAGTCTGAATCTGAAAGTGATTTAGATTGTCAAACAAGAAAACAGTTGGATCTAGTCTCTTATTTGGAGACCAAGGTAACAGAGGATGCTATGTCTGAAGTCATAGCTAAGTATGCTGATAGCCTCTCGCCTAATTTGACATCTAAAGCTGGTAAAATTCCTGCTGGAAAGGATATTTTTGGGGATTACTCTAGTGCAATGCCCTGCAATCATGATTCTGCAGCTTGCGTTTCCTTGGACAAGGTAACATGTGAAGATGCTTTCCAATTGAATACATCATAATGTAATTCCCACTTAGAGTCCCCACAGATGGACAAATGGTGGTGTTCTTTTTTTATGCTTGTGAGAGTATGATACTACTCTTCTACGCCATCTTTACCAGTTATTGAAGCTGCTGCTCCTGGTTTTGCTTGTAATTTTGTCTGGAAATGAAAATTGATGTTTATTCAATATTTGATAGTTACATCTGAGCCATGCAAAACTGAAATCACCATTTAGTTATATATGAGCATGAAAATTTTGATCACTGCATGCCTGAAAATTCAGATCGGTGCAGTTTGAAAACTAAATTCATGAAAAATACTTGTTGAACTCCTTTTGGCATGAAATTTTTTTCTGGAGAACCTAGACTTGTGGTATTTGATGTCTGTGAAAATATTTTCTTAAAAATATGTTTTGGTTATTCCAGAAAAATTTGTAAAGTTTTGACAATGTGCTGCTAATTATTTTTCTGCCTGGAGCAATGTTGGAAAAAATACTTCCACGTCTTGGATTGAAATGAAAATTTTTTATGTACTTTCAAGACTTGCTGAATTTCATATCTGCAAAATTTGGTGTAAAAATGTGTTAAGGTTTTTTTTCCTACAAATTTTGCAATCTGAATGCATGTGTAAAATTTAACTGTGAAGTATGCATTTTGTGGATTCACAATTGCAATCTGAATGCATGCGTATAATTTATCTGTGAAGTATGCATATTGTTAATTCACAAGAAAACATGTTTAGTATCACACATGCCATGCATCCAAATTGATGCTTAATTGTTTTTTTAGAAAGCATGATAAAATAGACGAAAATTATGATATGTTATCTTGATGAGTTCACTCCATTGTATGTTGAGTACTCTACTTGTTTCTCTAATTGTCATGAAACACTTATTTAAGATACACAATATCATATTTTTTTAAACTAAAGCTCTAAATCTTAATAGAGCTTTGTTTGGAAAGCAAATTATGCAATTTTGGAGGAAATATGTTTTTTGGGGAACTTCAAAAATTGAATAACCAATATCCTGATCCACTACATATCACATACGCTAGTACATGATGCATTTCCCAATCTGCGTTCAATTTTTTTTAGTATGCAACCCTTCTAGCTATATCCTATTATGAGAAATCAACCGTGATGTTGGTTGCATTATAAGATCTTTTCTCGGCATTAGGGGGAGATTTGAAATTTCTAATTAATTAAATGCCGAGAAATTGATAAAAATCTTCAAACCCATGTACTAGCCTTATAGAACCAGAAGTTCGGACATTGAACAAATTATCTGCTAGAAATCCCAATGAGTGACTAAGTCCATAAAAAATATTTTAAGAGTTGAAATCCCCAACTAGGACTAAACATCTCTACCATTATGCCAGAAGCATATATTGGTTTAAGAATTTGCAAATCTAGATCTAGTGAAGAAATTTCGTCACTCCAGAAATATAGAAATTTTAACCCCCAGTAAAACTGTAGGTGCACCAAACAACTAAAATACTGGGGAAGCGGAACAATCAAATTCAAATAATCTTGGGAAATGCCATATATTTGGTTGATACAAAATTTCCATGTGTATAAAAGATATTTACAAAGCTGTTATAGTTGTCGACAACATTTTTTTGCCTCTATTGCTCATAAATGCTTAAATCTGGATCCAGAAATGAAAACAGTAGCATAACGTCTGCAGCGTGCTAACTGTTTTGATAGAAAAGAGCAATTGAGGCATACAAATCAAAACTCGTTAATAAAAGGCGAGTTGAGGGTTTTCGAAGAGACCCAATATTAGTCATGGCTTTATATTCCGCTATTCAATAAATTAAAACTAGCAGTAAATAAATTAGATATGTAGCTAATAGTTATAGTTAACACATATTTATATGGGTAACTTGTTACTTATATTTAAAATCCTTGATGAATTTTCTCAAAATGTGATGAATGAAAATCACAAAATAAGAAGTATAAAATTTAGGAAGTTACTAACTATGATCTTTCTTATAGTCAATGAATTGACTAAAGGTATTTTCTCCCCCATAACAAAGTATGAAAATATATTATCATAAACATGCCTAGTAATGTTATATGTGATTGGGAAACTCAAATATCGTTTCCTCTTGAAAATATCCTAAATATATCCTCTAATTTATCTTAAAAAAACCCTAATGGATTTATAATTTCCGAAATGAGGATTTACTTAAATATCATTATGTGCCATTATTTACTTTTTAAAGAGTTGCAAATGGGGTTATTATCCTCACATAGAAGGAATAATATGTACCATTATGTGCTCAATAAAGAGTTGATAATGGACATACTTATTATCTCAGTCAATTTTTATGGTGTAAACATCAATGAAATATGTGTAGAACTTGAAGATCGTTATCTTCAGGGGGAGACGGGAAGTAGATTTACTCGAATCAATCCGGAAGATTGGACGTAAAATTCTAAAGATTAAGTCATAAAAGACTAACAGTTGCGCACTATTTGCAACACATCATGTACTATTTTCCTCACTAGTTTTCTCCCATTGGGTTTTTCTAGTGTGATTTTTAATGCGGCATGAGTATGATATAATGATGTAAATGGGAAAATATTGCAAAATAAGTGCTTAAATGGACAAACCCCAAAATCCTGAAGATTATGCAGTTTGCGCCCTGAAAGGCTTATGGTTGTACTCTTTTTCCCTTAACTAAGTTTTTCCCACAGGGTTTTTAATGAGGCAACTAATACAATATATGTTTTTACATATACCACGTGGTTTTCCTAGTGAAGTTTTTAATGAGGCATGAATATACGTACTCTTTTCTTGTCTAGGTTTTTCCCACGTGGTTTTCCTAGTGAAGTTTTTAATGAGGCACAATTTCAATTGCTTCGAAACTAGCTCCCAATTTCCACTTGTAATCGGCGCCCAAAGCTTAAACTAGCGCCCAACTCCATCAGATTAATTGTTGATGGTGAGTTTCAAACTTGAGCCATTTCGGATAATATATCAAGCATCATCCACTTCGTCCGTACAGCTTTTGATTAAATCTCCTATCATATTTGATGTACTTCTTTCTTTCCATAGATGTTTGATCTCCAAGTCAACTTCATGCATTCTTCCAATATTAATTTTCTTCACGAAAATTCTTCTGGGATATCTTCTTTGAGTAGTAGCGACGTGAATTCATATCATTCAACTTCTTCTTCAATTTGTCATTTTCTCCAGACAAATTCTTGATTTTCGGCTTTATATCTTCTTCTTCTATTTTCATCCATTTTCCTCTGTTTTTCTCTTTTGATAATTAAATAATTTCCCGATCATGGTCTAAGACTCTACTAGACCTATGAAATAAAATTGGGGGATCTACAAATACAAATTTGGCATATCAAAACCATTACACTTTATTCCTAACAATTTCCCCCCTTTTGATAATGCCAAAACCTATACTCAGTCATTGGCTTTAAGTCTTTGAAAAATAATCTTTTTGCTCAATTTTATTTGACAAAGCCAAGATGAGTTTAACAAATGGTTTTCTAGACACAATCAAAAGAAAAATTGTGAATTAATTTTTAGACAAGCTCCTAAACGCATCTTGAATTATTTTTTATTTTGATCATCATCAATTTTTAATTTTGTCGTGCGTTTGACATATTTCTTGTCTTTTAATTCACGAAAGTCTAATTACATTAAACAAATAAAATTAAAGACTCAAAATAGACCATGGGAAATTATTATTGATATATTTCGAATTTATAGAGAAAAACGCAACAGAGGTTCGAAAATAGAGAATATCAGCTTAAGAGAATTTTCAGATTACCTTCTGGGTTTCTTCACACCAAAGTCTTTCTTCAAAATTTCTTTGACATGTTCTCTGAGCTTGAAGAAATCATCTTTGAACTTTGCATTCTGAAATTTCTTTGTAAGCTGTCCGGCCATGTAATGTCCAAAAGCTTCTTTGATATTGTTGCCCGGAAGAACTCCGTTTTCCCACCATAAGACACATTCTTCGAAGCTTCTTTCTTCTCCAAGATTCATGCCCATATTTCCGGTGAAATCTCTTAGTTCATACCACATCTCTGTTCTTTTCCTTTTGCCTTCTTCTTCTTTATTCTCTTCCGAGATCCATTGAGCTTGATCGGCTGCAGGCCATTTCTTGATCATGCTTGGTAGATTTTCCTTAGTCCATATTGTTGTTTGAGTGGCGGTACCCTTAGAGCATTCGAACCAGCCACGCTGTTCAGCAACCTTTGATGTACTCGTACCAAGACTAGGATTCGCGAACTGAGCAAAACCAATCTGAGATGGTCCTTGTGAGGATTGTCCGCGGCTTCGGCCTCTACCTTGAGTAGACATTACTGGCTGTTGTTGACTTCCAAGAATAAATTCTTGTTGTTGCAAAGCCATGTGACTGAGAATTTCTTCCCCCCTTTTGGCGTTATCAACCAAAAATGCAAGGGTCTTAAAATCTCGGTCTTGATTTGCCTTCACAGTTTCAACACTATTGTGTGTTTCAATGGAAACGGTTTGCACGTTGTCAAGCTTATTTGTTGTAACTGCGAGTTCAGCTTCAAGTTTGTTGATTCGACTTTCTTGATCTTGAATCGCCTTGATTTGTCGCAAGTGACGTTCGTTGTGAATCTTTTCAGCTGCTTCACGCTCCTTCTTCATGAGCTGAATGACTTCAAGTAAGCCTTTCGTCACTTCTCCTTTCAAGATTCTTTCTGCTTTGTCAATCTGAGTCTTCAAATAATTTTGATGCTCCATTAATTCTTTCAGATTGACTCGGGTATCCGTGTGTTGTTGTTCTAGCATTTGGTTTTGTTCAACCAATTTTTCTCCAATAGTTTGACAAACAACATCACTGGATTCGGCTACTTTGGCAAATAAGGATGAAAATATGTCATCTTCTTGTTCATCCATCTGCACAAAATTTTGAGGGGATCCGAACGGACTTTTATTCGGATCTGTGAGAATAACTGTGTCAATAAGTTGCATCCCTTCTTCTTCAGGTGATTCGGCTTCTTGATTGAGATCACCAATTTCTTCTTTTAAGACTTCTGTTCTGGTGTAGTTCTCTGTAAATAAATCTTCATTTTCTAGAACAGGGTTCATGATGTGCATGGTAGACTCGGTATTGTGTACTGACAGTACACTGGATAAATCCTCTGTGATTTGCAGTCTACTCTCAGTAGCAACTTCTACTGCAACTTCCACTGGTATATCTCTTCTTCTTTCTTCTGACACTTGTTTTTCATTGGCTCCCACAAGTTGTTCATTGCACTCCAGATTCACATTAATTGGTGTGGGGGTCAAATCAGATATCAATAAAGAAGCATCATGGACTTTCACAGGTATGTCCATATGATTTTCAGTGCTTATGATTGGTACATCAATGAGTGCCGTCCCTTCAGTTCTTTCATCAAAAATTTCATTATCCACAAGAGATGTGTTACCTGGGTAATGATGTGTGTCATACACTGATCTTTGTAGAGCTAACTGAAGTGATATTTCATTCTGTCTCTCTTGTTCGGCTAAACGGTCTTGAGCCGTACTGCCTCCTTTTATTGGTGCTTTTCCTTTTTGTCTGGCTGCCTTCTCGTGTAGCTTCATGTGATAAGCTTGATTTAAATCCATGTTGAGTGCATCTAGCATCACATTCGTTCCTCACCATTTCAAGGAAAAATCTTCACTCCGTATCAAATCTGGGGTGATTTTTGACATGAAAGAATGATATCTTTCAAGTTTCCATTCTCTCCAAGTTTGCACCATTATCAATTATTTCAACAGCTCCGGATCATCTTGAATGAGCGCTGAGTCAAAAACTAAAGGTCCTGCACTTCCTTCGGCTGCAGATTGACTTGAGAGTCTTCTTTGTAGATCATTCGAAATTTGCACATCAACTCCTGCAAATTCCATTCTTGTAGTATCATCAACTCCTTCGGCCAACACGTTTGGTTCGACATATTTGATCGGAACAACTGCCATAGCCGTACTGATGGCTTCTTGATCTCTTCCTGATCTATTACTTGATCCCATTTGATTGCTTGAGGTTGAGATTGGTTTGCTGTTTCTCGGTCTGGAACTCTAAGGTGTTTTTGAACTTGTGGAACTCCCACCGTCTTGTCCTCTTCTCTGGCTTGACCTTTTTCCAAAATTAGGACTGAATTTTCTGAAGAGAGCTCTGTAAATTCCAATATTTTTGTGTTTTCTCATTGGAATTGTCTTCTTCCTTAGCAGTTCTCCAATGATGAGACCATATCCAACATTTTGATAGAATCGGTCTACTACAGCGGGTTTCTTCATTGGTTTGGCAGCATGAACAAAAATAACCATCTTCCTGTAGATAAATTTTGCCCATTTGAATTTTATTCCTTTCATGATTCCGTCCATCAGGCACACTGTTGACGCGGTCAAATCTTCAGTACTTCCCAGTTTGTGTTCAAGAATCTTGTAAATCATGTCCACCAACATCTCATATTCAAACTTCAATACATCAGAGAAAATTGGAGCCGTAGGACCGCGAATCTCATTCCAAAAATTTTGAACAACATAGCTGTGAGATTCTGGCATTATCTGAGATTCAGGAAAGTTGAAGCACTTGTGTATGTCATCTTCAGTGATCGAAACTTCTGATCCTCCAACTCTAGATTTTATTGAGTCCTTTTCAACGGCTGCATGTAGATAAAATTCGGCTACATCTTCTTCAAAGGTTCCAAAGTAGTTGTAGGTGAAGAAATCAAACAGTCCACAGTCTTTTAAAGCTTGAAGAATTTTCTCCGCCGTGTCCTTGTTGGTAGAACCAAGTCTGAAAAACTCAGGATTGAGAACCATCCCATTCATCACTTGTTGCGAGAGGGCAAAAATAGGATCAATTTGCTTTCTTCCAGATTGGGCCATGATGATCAGATCGATTGATCGAGGAGAGATAATTTGAGAGAGAGTTTTCTAATATTCTGAAGGTCTTGAAAGAGTTTTTGAGATAAAAGTGAGGGGTTTATATGAGGAAGATGACTCGAAGGGATTTTTCGAATTTAAGAGAAAGAGATGAGACTTCTCAATTGTACCCTTTGGTTGAGGTGTGTCGATTGGGTGAGTTTAGGGTAGATGAGTCATCTGATAGAGAGTGTTACGAGGAAAGAGAAAATGTCATCATGAGTAGACAAGAGCATTTAATGCTCACACCTCTTTAGAAATACCCAATGCACGTAAGGTGTAGAGGGTGGAGATTTGATGAGACACTTAGGAAGGATTTGGGTTCTGATCTTCTTGAGATTTGTTTGTGGGGATCGATTAAGAGAGTGGATTTCTGACAGGCGAGATGAGGGTGTCGATTTGAGAAAGAGAGGGTAAATCTGTTTGGAAATATTTGATTTAGGAGAGGATTATGGGGGGAGGTTTAGGTTGGGTGGAGGTTTAGAAAGGGTAGGAGTTTATGGGTGGAGGTTTGATGCCCAATTAAACTCTAATTTTCCTCATTTGTCTCCTGATTTCCTTCTCAAATTCGTGTACCACAAACATAATATCACTCAAACATCTCGTTAGTAGCAAAAATTATTCCACAAATAATTAATCACACATACCAAAATATTAAACACATATACACGGCATTCCTAATTAAAATACATATAATTTGGAAATTAACACAATTAACACACATATTCCTAATTTATAATTAGAAACAACTTTATATATAAAACATATTAGTCAGATTCCAAAATATTTTAGAAACTAACAAAAATACTAATTTCTAGATTTCTAAAACATTTTATAGCAATTTATATCACATATACTGCATATATACGAAACACACATACAAATAACAAATTAAATCACATTTTGCACATAGCACATATATATTAACAAATAAACATGGTAAATCATTTTTTTTGGAGGCAAATTGTTCATGCAAACAAGTTAGTTAATTTACAGAAACATGAACACATACTCAAAACCTGATTAACACATTAAAACATGCAATTTTATACAAATTATCAAATAAATCACGAATTGCACATTTTATCAAATTAATTTGCATGGCATATGATCTCACGTTAAATAATACATGCAAATACACAAATAAATTCCTAACACATATTGCAATTTTATCACATAAATATTTCGAATAAAAACATGCATAGAAACACTTAAAACAATTTATCCACGTAAAACAATTAATTTTGAGCACAAGTATCAATTTAAATAGAGAGATTAAGTTCAGTGATACTTAGCTCATTTCGATCATTCCCAACTCGTGCCTTAAGGTAGAAAATCTCGTTTCGCATAAAGGCTTCGTGAGAATATCAGCAACTTGGTTTTCCGTAGGGATATATTCGATCTTCAGATTTTTCTTTTCAACGTGATCCCTTATAAAATGATGTCGAATGTCGATGTGTTTGGTTCTTGAGTGAAGCACCGGATTGTGAGTGATAGCGATTGCACTAGTATTATCACAATAAATACTAACGTCATCACAATTAACTCCATAATCCTTCAATTGTTGCTTCATCCACAAAATTTGCGCACAACAACTTCCTGCAGCAATATATTCGGCCTCGGCGGTACTAGTTGCGATGGAATTTTGCTTTTTGCTGAACCAAGAAACAAGCCTTCTCCCCAAGAACTGGCATGTCCCGGAAGTGCTTTTTCTGTCTATTTTGCAACCTGCAAAATCCGCATCTGAAAAACCCGTTAGAGTAAAATCTGTACCTTTTGGATACCACAATCCAACATTGATTGTGCCTTTCAGATATCGTATGATCTTCTTTGTTGCGATGAGGTGGCTTTCTTTTGGATTTGCTTGGAATCTTGCACACACTCCCACAGCATAAGAAATGTCCGACCTACTTGCAGTAAGATATAGAAGTGAACCAATCATTCCTCTATATTTTGTTTGATCGACATCTTTTCCATCTTCATCTTTGTCTAGCCTTATTGATGTGCTCATTGGAATTTTGATCGATGATTTTCCATCAAGACCAAACTTCTTTATCAAGTCGCAGGTGTACTTTGCTTGATTGATGAATACTCCTTCTTTCAGTTGTTTGACTTGTAAGCCCAAGAAGTTATTCAATTCACCCATCATGCTCATTTCGAATTTATTCTGCATAAGCTTCAAAAATTTCTCACACAAAGAATTGTTAGTGCTTCCAAAAATAATATCATCAACATATATTTGCACTAATAAAATATGATCACCATCTTGAATTCTAAATAGAGTTTTGTCAACAAGGCCTTTGGTGAATCCACAGCTTATCAAGAACATTGACAAAGTATCATACCAAGCTCTAGGTGCTTGTTTCAACCCATACAATGCCTTTTTAAGTTTGTAGACTTTATCACCTTCGCCTTTTACCTCAAAACCTGGGGGTTGTTCGACATAAACTTCTTCTTCGAGTAGACCATTCAAGAATGCGCTTTTCACGTCCATTTGATAAACGGTGAAATCTTTGTGTGCGGCGTAGGCTAGGAAAATTCTGATTGCTTCAAGTCGGGCCACCGGTGCAAAGGTTTCATCAAAATCTATTCCTTCTTCTTGAGAGTATCCTTTTGCAACGAGCCTTGCTTTATTCCTAACAATCACGCCTTCTTCGTTTGCTTTGTTCTGGAAGACCCATTTGGTTCCTACAACGTTGTGGTTCGGCGGTCTTGGAACAAGTTCCCAAACATCATTTCTTTTGAATTGATCGAGCTCCTCTTGCATAGCATTTATCCAATCCGGATCATTGAGAGCTTCGTCAATTTCTTTTGGTTCAATCTGAGATAGATAACACGTGAACAATGCTTCCATGGTAGATGATCTTGTTTTCACACCTTCATGAATATTCCCAATAATTAATTCTGGAGGATGATTTTTGAGCCATCTTAAATCTGGTTGAAATGGGTTCATGGTACTGGGTGGATCCATTTGTTGTGAATTTGCAGTGTTGGTTCGAATTTCATCAATTAAATTGTCTTGAAATTGATTACCAACATCACATGCAATTTGATCATTAATTGGATCACCAACTTGTACTGCATTTCCATTCTCACGTGAGGCATCACTCCCAAAATTATTATTTAAAGAATTTCCAACTTCTTCTGGGTGAGGGATGGGATTTTCTAGAGAATTAATTTCCAACTCATCCATTCCCTGCAAAACATCATCTTCACACGTATCATTAGTATCACAAAAATCAATATGACACTTGTTACCATTTTGTGCAATTTCTTCGTCTAGTGCTTTATTCTTGATCTGTGATTTTTCATCAAATACCACGTGTATGGATTCTTCAACCACCATTGATCTTTTATTCAGAACTCTGTACGCCTTGCTGGTAGCTGAATATCCTAGAAAAATTCCTTCATCTGCACGCTCATCAAAAGCTTTTAGATGCAATTTATCATTAATATGAATAAAACATTTGCATCCAAAAATATGAAAATAACCAATATTTGGTTTTCCTCCCTTTATATAGCTCGTATGGCGTCTTCTTGTGCTGCTTATGGATCATGCTTCGATTTTTGTGTGTAACAAGCAGTGTTGATAGCTTCCGCCCAATATCGTTTCGGGAGACCGGCAGCACTAATCATCACTCGTGCGGCTTCTTTGAGCGTCCGGTTTCTTCTTTCGGCAACACCGTTTTGTTGCGGTGTTCTTGCGGCAGATAATTGATGAGAAATTCCATGTGAATTGCAAAAGCTTGTATAACTCCATTCACGAACTCGGTTCCGCGATCCGTTCGTATTTTTGATATTTGCAATTCTTTCTCATTTTGTAGTTGCTTCAACAGCTTCGGTAGAACTTGCTCAACTTCATTTTTCTTCTTGAGAAACACGGTCCAAGTGTACCTGGAAAAATCATCAACAACAACGAGAGTATATTTCTTACCACTTACACTTATTGGATCAACCGGTCCAAATAAGTCCATATGTTAGCGCGGTCTTGACGTTGACTCGTGTGTCTTTGATTTGAATGATGATTTGATTTGCTTTCCGCGTTGGCATGCATCACACACTTGGTCCTTCTTGAAGATAATATCTGGCAAGCCTTCTACTAGATTCTTCTTTGCAAGCTGATTGATGGTCTTGAAGTTTAAGTGGTTGAGCTTTCTGTGCCATTCCCAATTAGCTTCATTTGAATTTCTGGCCATTAAGCACACTGAATCTTTGCTAGTGCTCCAATCCACAATATACATATTCTTTCGCCGTTTTCCAGATAAAATAATCTCATTTGTGAGCTCATTTTTGATTAGGCAATTATCTTTAGAAAATTCTAACAAGATAGCCTTTATCACAAAATTGACTAGTGGCTCAACAAATTAAATTTTAATCCTTCAACGAAAGAAACATCTTCAATCTTCAAACCATTTTTCTTGGATTGTGCCAACTCCTTTTGTAATTCCATAATTTTGATTTCCTCCGAATATAACTTTTTGGTCCATCGATTTTCTTTGAAATTCACTAGATATGATTTATTTCTAGTCAATGTGGCGTGAGCAACCACTATCGATGTACCAAACATCCTACAAAAAAAGATTAATTAATTTTAGGTACCCATACTTGCTTGGGTCCTTTACTGTTATTGATTTTTTGGTAACCAAACCCACCTTGATCTTATTGAATTAAGATGAGGCGATTTGTAACCATTTGAGACACGATAATCATAACTCACTTTAGAAAATATTTTTGGCGGCCGGGTTTTGAAAATTATTTTTATATTTTGGCACCTGGGAAGAGAATGGTTGCTTTGGTCTATAAAAAGTATTACATCTATTGCACAACCAATCTTTTGAGTGGATAAAATCTCCCAACTTTATTTCTAGAAAAGCTTCCCTCTTTTCTATGAAATCTTTTTGCACTTGACTCTTTGGCATATCTTTGCTTGTAGAATTTTTGTTGCTTTGCCGTAGTATAAACTTGTTTCGGCCTTTCAACATTCAACTTTGCGTTTGATTGATAGCCAAGTCCTTGTCTCATCGTGCTATTCTGACTTTTAACAAATTTTACCACTTGAACTTTATTATTTAAAGTAGTAGTAGAATTAGTCAGATTTTGAGGGGTTTGAGAACATGTGGAGTCATAACCATTCCGGTTCTATCTCCTGATGGCTTTTGCATGCTCACCATTTTATCTATAATTTTAGACGAATTAGTGAACGTAGCAATAGTAGCTCTAAGATTATGTTCTCTAACCTCTCTTGCTTTACACTCTTCTTGAAGATGAATATTTTCATTCTTCAATTT
>NW_017618855.1:0-2023 GCF_001879475.1 Ipomoea nil
CGAGGTTGCGGACTTATGCGGTACGAGGGTGCCCAAGTTGCGGACTTATGCGGAACGAGGGTGCGAGTTGCGGCATTATGCGGTACGAGGTGCCCAGTTGCGGTACGAGAGTGCCCAAGTTGCGGAAAGTTGCGGTAGCGAGAGTGCCCAAGTTGCGGAAAGTTGCGGTACGAGGGTGCCCAAGTTGCGGACTTATGCGGAACGGGGAAACGAGGTTGCGGAATTATGCGGTACGAGGTGCCCAAGTTGCGGACTTATGCGGAACGGGGGTGCCGAGGTTTATGCGGTACGAGGGTGCCCAAGTTGCGGAGTTGCGGGAACGAGGGTGCCCAAGTTGCGGAAAGTTGCGGTACGAGGGTGGGCCCAAGTTGCGGAAAGTTGCGGTAAGGGTGCCCAGTTGCGGACGCGGTACGGGGGCCGAGGTTGCGGAAAGTTGCGGAACGGGGTGGCCGAGGTTGGCGGAAAGTTGCGGTACGGGTGTGCCGAGGTTGCGGAAAGTTGCGGTACGGGGTGCCGAGTTGCGGAAAGTTGCGGTAGCGAGGTTGCGGAAAGTTGGGTACGGGGGTGCCGAGGTTGCGGAAAGTTGCGGTACGGGTGTGCGAGGTTGCGGAAAGTTGCGGTACGGGTGTGCGCGAGGTTGCGGACTTATGCGGTACGAGGCGCCGAGGTTGCGGAAAGTTGCGGTACGGGTGTGCCGAGGTTGCGGAAAGTTGCGGTACGGGGTGCCGAGGTTGCGGAAAGTTTGCGGTACGGGTGTGCCGAGGTTGCGGAAAGTTGCGAAACGGGGTGGCCGAGGTTGCGGAAAGTTGCGGTACGGGGGTGCCGAGGTTGCGGACTTATGCGGTACGAGGCGCCCAAATTGCGCACAGTTGCGGACGGATGCGGAAAATATCACGCAACAGAGGTTCACGCCGCCAGCCACCCCAGTACTTTTACGACGGTTCTGTGTTATGCCTTGGCCTATGTCGTTTTACGTCGTTCTGCCAAAATGGCATATACATTTGTTTTAGAGCTTATTGTACTACTTAATTAGTGAGGCAAACGAAATGCCATATATTCCTCTCACATTCCCAACAATCCCAAGTACTTGGCTAAGTCAGACAAGGAACTTTGCGGACAGCTGGGCATAAATTTGGACATCGTCGTTTTCAATGAAATAATCATCCAAACGCTTTGAAATTTACCAAGCATTGTTAAAATGCTCTAAACTAAAGGACCATGCAATAACATTTGAAAAAAAATGCACGGAACCACCCGAAATGACCGTGTGATTTACGGGACAAACCGCTGTCTACTGCTGTCACTGGGGTTTTTTTTTTTAAACTACTATAGGGGGGTATGGTAGTTGAGGTGCCGGTCGACTTTTTCGGAAACGTGTTGGGACGGGCCCCCCTCGTCCTGTAGGCCTCGTATGAGTTTCCCGCCGCTCATACGTATTTTTGGGGACCGGCATAGACCCATCGGAGTCGGAAGGCGGGGCGCGCGCACCACAGGACGGAGACGGACATGCAAAAAAACATCATTGGCACGTGAATTCGGTCAATCGAGCAAACGTGAATCTGCAATATACCGTCAGTAGGTTGTGAGTTGCCGAGGCACGTGTCCAATCGTCTAGTAAGCTGTTCGTTAACGAATTATGGTGCGCCGTAGGGGCGGAGGCGGGCGTTCGCAATGAACCCGCCCAGCGTAGCGCAGTGCAGCGTACGTGCCGTCGGGCGTGGGGGTTGACCGACCTCGCAAGAGGATAGAAGTATTGTATTGCTCGAGGCATTTCATTCCTCGAGGGCTTCCTCCATAGCACTCGTTCGACGACACGTCCGGATCTGACCGAGACGGACATGCAAAAAACGGCCGTGGAACAAGTTGGGCAAAAAAAACAACCGTGAATCTGCGATATACTGTCAGTAGGCTTGTAAGTTACCGACACCAGTGTCCACCCGTCTAGTAAGCTGTTTGTTGAAGGATGATTGTGCGCTCGCTACGAATCTGCCCAAGCGCAACGGGCGTTGTCTTAGCGTCGGAC
>NW_017618857.1:0-7500 GCF_001879475.1 Ipomoea nil
CCGAGGTTGCGGAAAGTTGCGGTACGAGGGTGCCCAAGTTGCGGACTTATGCGTACGAGAGTGCCCAAGTTGCGGAAATTGCGGTACGGGGTGCCGAGGTTGCGGACTTATGCGGAACGAGGTTTGCCGTACGGGTGCTGAGGTTGCGGAAAGTTGCGGTACGAGGGTGCCGACGAAAGTTGCGGTACGAGGTGCCGAGGTTGCGGAAAGTTGCGTACGAGGTGCCCAAGTTGCGGACTTATGCGGAACGGGGTGCGAGGTTGCGGACTTATGCGGAACGAGGGTGCGAGGTTGCGACTTATGCGGAACGAGGGCGCCCAAATTGCGCACAGTTGCGGACGGATGCGGAAAATATCACGCAACAGAGGTTTACCCGCCTGCCACCCCAGTACTTTTACGACGGTTCTGTGTTATGCCTTGGCCTATGTCGTTTTACGTCGTTCTCGTGCCAAAATGGCATATACATTTGTTTTAGAGCTTATTGTACTATTTAATTAGTGAGGCAAACGATATGCCATATATTCCTCTCACATTCCCAACAATCCCAAGTACTTGGCTAAGTCAGACAAGGAACTTTGCGGACAGCTGGGCATAAATTTGGACATCGTCGTTTTCAATGAAATAATCATCCAAACGCTTTGAAATTTACCAAGCATTGTTAAAATGCTCTAAACTAAAGGACCATGCAATAACATTTGAAAAAAAATGCACGGAACCACCCGAAATGACCGTGTGATTTACGGGACAAACCGTGTCTACTGCTGTCACTGGGTTTTTTTTTTTTTTTTAACTACTATAGGGGGGTATGGTAGTTGAGGTGCCGGTCGACTTTTTTCGGAACGTGTTGGGACGGGCCCCCCTCGTCCCGTAGGCCTCGTACGAGTGTTCCCGCCGCTCGTACGTATTATTGGGGACCGGCATAGACCCATCGGAGTCGCAAGGCGGGGCGGCGCACCGGACGGAGACGGACATGCAAAAAAACATCATTGGCACGTGAATTCGGTCAATCGAGCAAACGTGAATCTGCAATATACCGTCAGTAGGTTGTGAGTTGCCGAGGCACGTGTCCAATCGTCTAGTAAGCTGTTCGTTAACGAATTACGGTGCGCCGTAGGGGCGGAGGGCGGGCGTTCGCAATGAACCCGCCCAGCGTAGCGCAGTGCAGCGTACGTGTCGTCGGGCGTGGGGGTTGACCGACCTCGCAAGAGGATAGAAATATTGTATTGCTCGAGGCCTTTCATTCCTCGAGGGCTTCCTCCACAGCACTCGTTCGACGACACGTCCGGATCTGACCGAGACGGACATGCAAAAAAACGGCCGTGGAACAAGTTGGGCAAAAAAACAACCGTGAATCTGCAATATACCGTCAGTAGGCTTGTAAGTTACCGACACCAGTGTCCACCCGTCTAGTAAGCTGTCCGTTAAAGGATGATTGTGCGCTCGCTACGAATCTGCCCAAGCGCAACGGGCGTTGTCTTAGCGTCGGACTTGGGGGCTGACCCACCTCGCAAGAGGTATGGTGTTGTATTGATCGAGGACTTTCACTCCTCGAGGTCTTCCTCCACCCGATGGCGCGACGGACTCACAACCAATGCGTACGGCGAGATGGAAATTCGGTAGTTACCTTTTGTAACTATCGACGCGGGCACTGAGGGAGACGGACATGCAAAAAAACGTCGTTGGCGCGGGGTTGTCGGTCAATCGAGCAACCGTGAATCTGCAACATACCGTAGTAGGTTGTGAGTTACCGAGACCCGTTTCCAACCGTCTAGTAAGCTGTTCGTTAGAGGATGATTGTGCTCCGGACGGACGTGGGGGCTGACCCACCTCGCAAGAGGTATGGTATTGCATTGATCGAGGGATTCCACTCCTCGAGGGCTTCCTCCACCTCACCCGATGGCGAGACGGACTCACAACCAATGTGAGCGGCGAGATGGGAATTCAAGGGTTACCTTTCGTACCTATCGACGCGGGGCGTTCCTGCCGTGACGGCCAGCATCGGTGGGGACTCGTGCACGGATTCGTCCGGGCCGGGTTCCTATCGATCCTCGGCTAAGCGATTGGGGCGTTTTTTGCGACGCGAGACGGTGCTGTGAGTGGTTATCGGCGTGTGCGGTCAGGTTGGATCCCTGCTCGAGCAGCGACGTCCTGCCAAGCACGCCTCTTCATACAAGACGACACAAGGGCGCAAGGCCTTGGTCGCACGACGGTTTCCTGTGTTGCATACCTCGCACGGCACTGACGGCTTAACGTATTTGCATTTCGTTGCGCGCTCGTCTTCGCAACACGCGTGGATTTTGCGCGGGACGAACGGAGAAGGCATCGCCACGTTCCACGGTCGTCGCGAATCGTCGCGGCGGCCTTGGCACGAGGGCGACTGTCCGAGCTCTCGGATTCGGTCCACCTTGAGGGCAAGGGGCGTCGAGCTCCAATCTGCCCGTCCCGACGCGTTTTGTACGACTCAAACTGTCGCCTCGAGCTAGCCAGCGGTCGTTCTCGTCGCCAATCCCTCGTTCCTAGGAGCGAGCGGGAGACGGGGGCGTACCGTCGGTCTCGTGCGGCAGCGACGTCGTCGAGGAATGCTACCTGGTTGATCCTGCCAGTAGTCATATGCTTGTCTCAAAGATTAAGCCATGCATGTGTAAGTATGAACTAATTCAGACTGTGAAACTGCGAATGGCTCATTAAATCAGTTATAGTTTGTTTGATGGTACCTACTACTCGGATAACCGTAGTAATTCTAGAGCTAATACGTGCAACAAACCCCGACTTCTGGAAGGGATGCATTTATTAGATAAAAGGTCGACGCGGGCTCTGCCCGTTGCTGCGATGATTCATGATAACTCGACGGATCGCACGGCCTTAGCGCCGGCGACGCATCATTCAAATTTCTGCCCTATCAACTTTCGATGGTAGGATAGTGGCCTACCATGGTGGTGACGGGTGACGGAGAATTAGGGTTCGATTCCGGAGAGGGAGCCTGAGAAACGGCTACCACATCAAGGAAGGAGCAGGCGCGCAAATTACCCATCCAATGATCCATCGTTAAGGGATTTAGATTGTACCCATTCAATACATACCGAGACTCGATCGAGCTCCTGGTAATTGTTATTTGATTGTACAATCCTACCATCCCCGTTAACGAGGATTGGGTAATTTGCGCGCGTCTGGCTGCCTTCCTTGGATGTGGTAGCCGTTTCTCAGGCTCCCTCTCCGGAATCGAACCCTAATTCTCCGTCACCCGTCACCACCATGGTAGGCCACTATCCTACCATCGAAAGTTGATAGGGCAGAAATTTGAATGATGCGTCGCCGGCGCTAAGGCCGTGCGATCCGTCGAGTTATCATGAATCATCGCAGCAACGGGCAAAGCCCGCGTCGACCTTTTATCTAATAAATGCATCCCTTCCAGAAGTCGGGTTTGTTGCACGTATTAGCTCTAGAATTACTACGGTTATCCGAGTAGTAGGTACCATCAAACAAACTATAACTGATTTAATGAGCCATTCGCAGTTTCACAGTCTGAATTAGTTCATACTTACACATGCATGGCTTAATCTTTGAGACAAGCATATGACTACTGGCAGGATCAACCAGGTAGCATTCCTCGACGACGTCGCTGCCGCACGAGACCGACGGTACGCCCCTCTCTCCCGCTCGCTCCTAGGAACGAGGGATTGGCGACAGAGAACGACGCTGGCTAGCTCGAGGCGACAGTTTGAGTCGTACAAAAACGCGTCGGGACGGGCAGATTGGAGCTCGACGCCCCTTGCCCTCAAGGTGGACCGAATCCGAGAGCTCGGACAGTCGCCCTCGTGCCAAGGCCGCCGCGACGATTCGCGACGACCGTGGAACGTGGCGATGCCTTCTCCGTTCGTCCCGCGCAAAATCCACGCGTGTTGCGAAGACGAGCGCGCCAACGAAATGCAAATACGTTAAGCCGTCAGTGCCGTGCGAGGTATGCAACACAGGAAACCGTCGTGCGACCAAGGCCTTGCGCCCTTGTGTCGTCTTGTATGAAGAGGCGTGCTTGGCAGGACGTCGCTGCTCGAGCAGGGATCCAACCTGACCGCACACGCCGATAACCACTCACGCACCGTCTTCGCGTCGCAAAAAACGCCCCAATCGCTTAGCCGAGGATCGATAGGAACCCGGCCCGGACGAATCCGTGCACGAGTCCCCACCGATGCTGGCCGTCACGGCAGGAACGCCCCGCGTCGATAGGTACGAAAGGTAACCCTTGAATTCCCATCTCGCCGCTCACATTGGTTGTGAGTCCGTCTCGCCATCGGGTGAGGTGGAGGAAGCCCTCGAGGAGTGGAATCCCTCGATCAATGCAATACCATACCTCTTGCGAGGTGGGTCAGCCCCCACGTCCGTCCGGAGCACAATCATCCTCTAACGAACAGCTTACTAGACGGTTGGAAACGGGGTCTCGGTAACTCACAACCTACTACGGTATGTTGCAGATTCACGGTTGCTCGATTGACCGACAACCCGCGCCAACGACGTTTTTTTGCATGTCCGTCTCCCTCAGTGCCCCGCGTCGATAGTTACGAAAGGTAACTACCGAATTTCCATCTCGCCGTACGCATTGGTTGTGAGTCCGTCGCGCCATCGGGTGGAGGAAGACCTCGAGGAGTGAAAGTCCTCGATCAATACAACACCATACCTCTTGCGAGGTGGGTCAGCCCCCCAAGTCCGACGCTAAGACAACGCCCGTTGCGCTTGGGCAGATTCGTAGCGAGCGCACAATCATCCTTTAACGGACAGCTTACTAGACGGGTGGACACTGGTGTCGGTAACTTACAAGCCTACTGACGTATATTGCAGATTCACGGTGTTTTTTTGCCCAACTTGTTCCACGGCCGTTTTTTTGCATGTCCGTCTCGGTCAGATCCGGACGTGTCGTCGAACGAGTGCTGTGGAGGAAGCCCTCGAGGAATGAAAGGCCTCGAGCAATACAATATTTCTATCCTCTTGCGAGGTCGGTCAACCCCCACGCCCGACGACACGTACGCTGCACTGCGCTACGCTGGGCGGGTTCATTGCGAACGCCCGCCCTCCGCCCCTACGGCGCACCGTAATTCGTTAACGAACAGCTTACTAGACGATTGGACACGTGCCTCGGCAACTCACAACCTACTGACGGTATATTGCAGATTCACGTTTGCTCGATTGACCGAATTCACGTGCCAATGATGTTTTTTTGGCATGTCCGTCTCCGTCCGGTGCGCCGCCCCGCCTTGCGACTCCGATGGTCTATGCCGGTCCCCAATAATACGTACGAGCGGCGGGAACACTCGTACGAGGCCTACGGGACGAGGGGGCCCGTCCCAACACGTTCCGAAAAAAGTCGACCGCACCTCAACTACCATACCCCCCCTATAGTAGTTAAAAAAAAAAAAAAACCCCAGTGACAGCAGTAGACACGGTTTGTCCCGTAAATCACACGGTCATTTCGGGTGTTCCGTGCATTTTTTTTCAAATGTTATTGCATGGTCCTTTAGTTTAGAGCATTTTAACAATGCTTGGTAAATTTCAAAGCGTTTGGATGATTATTTCATTGAAAACGACGATGTCCAAATTTATGCCCAGCTGTCCGCAAAGTTCCTTGTCTGACTTAGCCAAGTACTTGGGATTGTTGGGAATGTGAGAGGAATATATGGCATATCGTTTGCCTCACTAATTAAATAGTACAATAAGCTCTAAAACAAATGTATATGCCATTTTGGCACGAGAACGACGTAAAACGACATAGGCCAAGGCATAACACAGAACCGTCGTAAAAGTACTGGGGTGGCAGGCGGGTAAACCTCTGTTGCGTGATATTTTCCGCATCCGTCCGCAACTGTGCGCAATTTGGGCGCCCTCGTTCCGCATAAGTCCGCAACCTCGGCACCCTCGTTCCGCATAAGTCCGCAACCTCGGCACCCCGTTCCGCATAAGTCCGCAACTTGGGCACCCTCGTACCGCAACTTTCCGCAACCTCGGCACCTCGTACCGCAACTTTCCGCAACTCGGACCCTCGTACCGCAACTTTCCGCAACCTCGCACACCCGTACCGCAACTTTCCGCAACCTCGGCACACCCGTACCGCAACTTTCCGCAACCTCGGCACACCGTACCGCATAAGTCCGCAACCTCGGCACCCTCGTACCGCAATTTCCGCAACTTGGGCACTCTCGTACCGCATAAGTCTCGCAACTTGGGCACCTCTCGTACCGCAACTTTCCGCAACCTCGGCACCCCCGTACCGCAACTTTCCGCAACCTCGGCACCCCGTACCGCAACTTTCCGCAACCTCGGCCCACCCGTACCGCAACTTTCCGCAACGTCGGCCACCCGTACCGCAACTTTCCGCAACCTCGGCACCCCGTACCGCAACTTTTCCGCAACCTCGGCCCACCCGTACCGCAACTTTCCGCACCTCGGCACCCCGTACCGCAACTTTCCGCAACCTCGGCACACCGTACCGCAACTTTCCGCAACCTCGCACCCCGTACCGCAACTTTCCGCAACCTCGCACCCCGTACCGCAACTTTCCGCAACCTCGGCACCTCGTACCGCATAGTCCGCAACCTCGGCACCCTCGTACCGCATAAGTCCGCAACCTCGGCACCCTCGACCGCATAAGTCCGCAACCTCGGCACCCTCGTACCGCATAAGTCCGCAACCTCGGCACCCTCGTTCCGCATAAGTCCGCAACTTGGCACCCTCGACCGCATAAGCTTCCGCAACTTCGGCACCCTCGTACCGCATAGTCCGCAACTTGGCACCCTCGTACCGCATAAGTTCCGCAACTTGGGCACCCTCGTACCGCAATCCGCAACTTGGCACCCTCGTCGCAAACTCCGCAACTGCACCCTCGTACCGCATAATTCCGCAACCTCGCACCCTCGTTCCGCATAAGTCCGCAACTTGGCACCCTCGTCCGCATAATCCGCAACGTAGGCACCCTCGTACCGCATAAGTCCGCAACTTAGGCACACTCGTTCCGCATGAGTCCGCAACTTAGGCACACTCGTTCCGCATAAGTCCGCAACTTAGGCACACTCGTTCCGCATGAGTCCGCAACTTAGGCACACTCGTTCCCATGGCACACAGTCCGCACTTAGGGCACCACTCGTTCCGCGCATGAGTCCGCAACTTAGGCACACTCGTTCCGCATATGCCCGCAACGTAGGCACACTCGTTCCGCATGAGTCCGCAACGTAGGCACGCTACTTCGGCACACTCGTTCCGCACAAGTCCGCAACTTCGGCACACTCGTTCCGCAACTGTCCGCTACTTAGGCACACTCGTTCCGCAACTGTCCGCAACTTAGGCGCACTCGTTCCGCATGAGTCCGCAACTTAGGCACACTCGTTCCGCATATGCCCGCAACGTAGGCACACTCGTTCCGCATATGCCCGCAACGTAGGCACGCTCGTTCCGCACAAGTCCGCAACTTAGGCACGCTCGTTCCGCACAAGTCCGCAACTTAGGCACGCTCGTTCC
>NW_017618857.1:15000-17500 GCF_001879475.1 Ipomoea nil
ACACCTTTGCAACAACCTTTTGGAACTCCACAAGTCGAGGTGCAATCTCCTCCACCACCTCTTGAGATTGGAGATGAGGCCGCAAATGAGACATCTGACGCAGAAATTCCACAAGTTGAGGTGCAATCCCCTCCACCACCTCCTGAAATTGAAGAGGAGGCCGGTAACGACAAAGAAGAAGCTGCTTTGTCAAAATCTGCTAGAAGAAAGGCCCGAAAGGCTAGGAAGGCGGCAGAAGCTGCCTTGAACCCTCCATGCAACCTTGAGACTGTCTCTGAAGTTGATCCGGATCCACAGGCAGAAAATGAAGAAGAAAATGTTGTCACCTTACCCATAGAGCCCTCTCGTGTGGTGGCTGGGGCAAGAAGACGATCCCCGCAATCTAAGAAGCAAAAGAAAACATCTCGGACATCCCTGCCACTTGGGATTAACAAAGTGGCTGGCGGCGGTGGTCGGCGAGCACCCACCTCCGTTGCTCAATGTTGATCGGAACTTGGAATGTGAGGGGTTTGAATCAACCCCTCAAACAAAAAGAAGTCTGGGACTTCGTTTGGAACAATAAACTATCTGTTATTGCACTTCTGGAAACTAAATTGTCGATTGAGAAAGCTGACTTGTTCGTTAAAAACCGAAAGAATGGATGGAAGCTTGCAACCAACTTCCATGATACTGTTGGTGGAAGGATTCTTGTTACATGGAACCCAGCGCTAGTAGACTGCTCAATCCTTGAGACTGGACCTCAACATGTCCACTGTCTCATTCTATGCAAGATTTCTCAGAAGAAGATTCTTTGTACTTTTGTCTATGGCCTCTTTTCTGTAGTTGCGAGAAGGCAATTATGGGAGAAGATTGAAGCACTTGGACTATTGATTGTTGAACCATGGGTAATCTCAGGTGACTTTAATACAGTGTTATCACCATCTGAAAGAAGGGGAGGAAACGAACCAACTAGATATGAGCTTCAGGATTTGGAGAATTGCTGTGCGAACATGGATCTAACGGACTGCCCTTCTACTGGAAAATTTTTTACGTGGAGAAATAGGTATATGGAAGCCAAGCTGGATCGGGTACTGATCAATGATAGATGGGGAGCCAACGGGTTAACATGCATGGCAGACTTCAAGTTGTTGGCATGCAATTCAGATCACTGTCCCGTAGTTATAACTACGTCCATTGCTATAAGTGACGGAAAAAGGCCATTCAAATTTTTAAACATGTGGCTCACACACCAGGACTTCAAAGTTACTCTTGAAAATGTGTGGAGAGAGCATGTGGAGGGATCGAAGCAGTATATTCTGGCCAAGAAACTTAAGTCTCTTAAAGGACCTCTTCGCACTCTTAACAGAAATGCGTTCAGCCACATCTCGGAGAGAACCCGAGTCGCGAAAGAAGCCTACTCTGTTGCGCAAGATGAGTTGGATGTCCTAAACGCGAATGAACAAGAGAGGGCTTATGTTAATGATCTTCGGAAGAGGGCCTTGTTCTTGATGGAGGCTGAAAGACGGTTCTTTACGCAAAAATTGAATACAGTCCACTTGGTTGAGGCAGATAAGGGATCACACTATTTTCATAGCCTCATAAATAAAAGAAATGCAGCGTCAACTCTAGCTGCAATCCTTGATCAAGATGGGAACCTAACTACTTCACTCAATCAAGTGGGCAGCTTGTTTGTAAAATTTTTCTCTGATTTATTTGGCACCCCAAGAGAAAGGAATGGAACGGACAATACATATTTTGGCCATGGCTCCAATGTCTCTGCCGATCAAGCTTTGAACCTTGTGGCCCCAATCTCTAAAGAAGAAATAAAGGAAGCTTTATTCTCTATGGGTAATGACAAAGCTCCGGGGCCCGACGGGTACACTGCCGCTTTCTTCAAAGTTAATTGGAACCGGATTGGTTCACTGGTCATAGCGGCAGTGATGGAATTTTTCAGAAATGGGCAACTGTTGAAGCAATGGAATCATACCGTTATTGCCTTAATTCCCAAGAAGATGCACGATCAAAGGGTCGAGGATTTTAGACCAATCGCGTGCTGCAATGTTTTTTACAAGATAATAACGAAGATAATTGCAGCACGCATGGGACGAGTACTGCCGGACATTGTGGACCAAGCCCAAGGGGCTTTTGTAGGTGGGAGATCGGTGTCTGATAATGTTATGCTTGCTCAGGAACTTATAAGGGGATATTCAAGAAAAAGAATATCCCCGAGGTGCATGATAATGGTGGATATCCGAAAGGCTTATGACACTGTTAGCTGGGATTTCTTGAAGGAGGTTCTGCATGGGTTCGGGTTTCCGAGTATCTTCACTGAATGGATCATGGAGTGTGTAAGCACAGCATCTTTCTCGGTGAGCATTAATGGTACTTTGCATGGAAAGTTTGATGGAAGGCGGGGATTAAGGCAAGGGGACCCCATGTCCCCCATGTTGTTCACGTTATGCATGGAATTCTTCACAAGAATGTTGAAGGCCAAGACTGCGAGCCCGATGTTCAAGTTCCA
>NW_017618857.1:22500-25000 GCF_001879475.1 Ipomoea nil
GTCTCGGTAACTCACAACCTACTACGGTATGTTGCAGATTCACGGTTGCTCGATTGACCGACAACCCCGCGCCAACGACGTTTTTTTGCATGTCCGTCTCCCTCAGTGCCCCGCGTCGATAGTTACGAAAGGTAACTACCGAATTTCCATCTCGCCGTACGCATTGGTTGTGAGTCCGTCGCGCCATCGGGTGGAGGAAGACCTCGAGGAGTGAAAGTCCTCGATCAATACAACACCATACCTCTTGCGAGGTGGGTCAGCCCCCAAGTCCGACGCTAAGACAACGCCCGTTGCGCTTGGGCAGATTCGTAGCGAGCGCACAATCATCCTTTAACGGACAGCTTACTAGACGGGTGGACACTGGTGTCGGTAACTTACAAGCCTACTGACGGTATATTGCAGATTCACGGTTGTTTTTTTGCCCAACTTGTTCCACGGCCGTTTTTTTTGCATGTCCGTCTCGGTCAGATCCGGACGTGTCGTCGAACGAGTGCTGTGGAGGAAGCCCTCGAGGAATGAAAGGCCTCGAGCAATACAATATTTCTATCCTCTTGCGAGGTCGGTCAACCCCCACGCCCGACGACACGTACGCTGCACTGCGCTACGCTGGGCGGGTTCATTGCGAACGCCCGCCCTCCGCCCCTACGGCGCACCGTAATTCGTTAACGAACAGCTTACTAGACGATTGGACACGTGCCTCGGCAACTCACAACCTACTGACGGTATATTGCAGATTCACGTTTGCTCGATTGACCGAATTCACGTGCCAATGATGTTTTTTTGCATGTCCGTCTCCGTCCGGTGCGCCGCCCCGCCTTGCGACTCCGATGGGTCTATGCCGGTCCCCAATAATACGTACGAGCGGCGGGAACACTCGTACGAGGCCTACGGGACGAGGGGGGCCCGTCCCAACACGTTCCGAAAAAAGTCGACCGGCACCTCAACTACCATACCCCCCCTATAGTAGTTAAAAAAAAAAAAACCCCAGTGACAGCAGTAGACACGGTTTGTCCCGTAAATCACACGGTCATTTCGGGTGGTTCCGTGCATTTTTTTTCAAATGTTATTGCATGGTCCTTTAGTTTAGAGCATTTTAACAATGCTTGGTAAATTTCAAAGCGTTTGGATGATTATTTCATTGAAAACGACGATGTCCAAATTTATGCCCAGCTGTCCGCAAAGTTCCTTGTCTGACTTAGCCAAGTACTTGGGATTGTTGGGAATGTGAGAGGAATATATGGCATATCGTTTGCCTCACTAATTAAATAGTACAATAAGCTCTAAAACAAATGTATATGCCATTTTGGCACGAGAACGACGTAAAACGACATAGGCCAAGGCATAACACAGAACCGTCGTAAAAGTACTGGGGTGGCAGGCGGGTAAACCTCTGTTGCGTGATATTTTCCGCATCCGTCCGCAACTGTGCGCAATTTGGGCGCCCTCGTTCCGCATAAGTCCGCAACCTCGGCACCCTCGTTCCGCATAAGTCCGCAACCTCGGCACCCCCCGTTCCGCATAAGTCCGCAACTTGGGCACCCTCGTACCGCAACTTTCCGCAACCTCGGCACCCTCGTACCGCAACTTTCCGCAACCTCGGCACACCCTCGTACCGCAACTTTCCGCAACCTCGGCACACCCGTACCGCAACTTTCCGCAACCTCGGCACCCCGTTCCGCATAAGTCCGCAACCTCGGCACCCCCGTACCGCAATTTTCCGCAACTTGGGCACTCTCGTACCGCATAAGTCCGCAACTTGGGCACCCTCGTACCGCAACTTTCCGCAACCTCGGCACCCCCGTACCGCAATTTTCCGCAACCTCGGCCCACCCGTACCGCAACTTTCCGCAACCTCGGCCCACCCGTACCGCAACTTTCCGCAACCTCGGCACCCCCGTACCGCAATTTCCGCAACCTCGGCCCACCCGTACCGCAACTTTCCGCAACCTCGGCCCACCCGTACCGCAACTTTCCGCAACCTCGGCACCCCCGTACCGCAATTTTCCGCAACGTCGGCCCCCCCCCCCCCCCCCCCCCCCCCCCCCCCCCGCCCACCCGTACCGCAATTTTCCGCAACGTCGGCCCACCCGTACCGCAACTTTCCGCAACCTCGGCACCCCCGTACCGCAACTTTCCGCAACCTCGGCACCCCCGTACCGCAACTTTCCGCAACCTCGGCCACCCGCACCCCGTACCGCAACTTTCCGCAACCTCGGCACACCCGTACCGCAACTTTCCGCAACCTCGGCACACCCGTACCGCAACTTTCCGCAACCTCGGCACACCCGTACCGCAACTTTCCGCAACCTCGGCACCCTCGTACCGCATAAGTCCGCAACCTCGGCACCCTCGTACCGCATAAGTCCGCAACCTCGGCACCCTCGTACCGCATAAGTCCGCAACCTCGGCACCCTCGTTCCGCATAAGTCCGCAACTTGGGCACCCTCGTACCGCAACTTTCCGCAACTTGGGCACTCTCGTACCGCAACTTTCCGCAACT
>NW_017618858.1:0-3733 GCF_001879475.1 Ipomoea nil
GGGGCCGCCCGCCCGCCCGCGCGTTTTGCGCGTGCGCCGCCCGGGCCTCGGTTCCCCTTCCTGCCCCGGGCCGTGGCGGTTGCCGGCCCCCCGTTCGGGCTTCCGGCGCCGTCGGCGGGGCCTCGGGCCGCGTTCTCTTTTCTGTTTCCCCGCCTGCCCCCCTGGCCCCGCTCCGCCGGCGGTCGGGTCCCGCGGCTGGCCGCGCCCCCCCGTCGCGTGGTGTCCGGTGCGCCCCGCGGCCCTTGCCCCTCCGGCGGCCCGCGTGCCGTCCCCGCCCGGTCGTCCTCCTCCCCGCCTCCGGTCTCCCCGGTGCCCCGCCTCTGGCCCCTGGCCCCCTGTCGGCCCGGGCCGTCGGCCCCCTGGCTCCGTCCCTTCGGGCCCCGGCTTGGCTCTGCGGGCTGGGCCCGGGGGTCCCCGTCCCGCCCCCGTCGGCTGTTCGGCGGCCTGCTCGCGCTGCTCCCCGGCGCGCGCGGGTCGCCGCGTGCCGGCCGGGGGCCGGCCTGGCCCGGCTCTTTCGGGGGCCTTCCCCGGGCGTCGCCCCGCCCCCCTCCGCCCTGGTCCGGCCCCGGGCCTCCGCCTGTTTCCTTCCCCCCCCGCCTTGCGCTGGTCCCTGCGGCTGCTCCCGCCCTGTGCTTTCTGCCCCGTGCTCTGCCTGTCCCCGTGCCGCCCTTCCCCCCCCGCGCGGTCCCGGCGGGCGTCCCTCTGCCTCTCTTCCGGTCGCCCCTGCCTCGTCCTCTCCTTCGTGCCGCGCCTGCCTGGCTTCCCGCGCTTCCCCCTGTCCCTGTCTCCTCTCCCCGCCCCCCCCGCCCCGGGCCCGGGCTTGGCCGCCTCCGCGGGGCCCGCCGCCCCTGTTGCGCTTGCCTCTCGTCCGCCTTTGTGCCCTGCCTTGCGCGGTGTCGGCTCCGTGGGCGCCGCCCGGCGCCCGTGCCCTCCCCCTCCTTTTCCCCCGTTCTTTTCCTTCTTCCGTGCCTCGGCGGCGGGGCCTTGCCCCCTCTTTTTGGCCCCCCGGCTCGCTTGCGGGCCGCTCCGGGCGGCCGCCCTTGTCCGGTGGGGCGTTTGGCTGGGGCGGCCCCTCTGTTCCCCGCTCCCGCCGGTGTCCTCCGCTGCGCTCCCCGCGCCCCGCCCTCTCGTGTGGCCCCGCCGGGTCCCCGCTCGTTTGCTTCTGCTTTCCCGTCCGCCTCCGCCCCGTGCCCGCGTGGCCTCCCGCTCCTTTCGCCCTTCGGCCTTCGCCGCTCGCGGTGTCCGCCCGTTCCCCCCGGGCTCCCTGGCTTGTGGGCCGCCCCGCGTTCCTCGCGCCGTTGCTTTTTGCTCCTTCGCTGTCGGCTCTTCCTCTCCTTGTGCCGCCGCCTTCCCCCCGTGTTGGCTTGTTCCCCCCCCTCGGGCCCGTGCGCTGGGTTTCGCCCGTCGTGCGCCCGGTTCGTTTTCCCCTCCTGCTGCCCGTGTCGCCTCGTCCTTCCCCCTCGTCCGCGCGGCCCCGTTGCTTCGCCCCTTGGTCCTCGCGCTTGGTTGCCCCGCCCGTGGCGCGCCGCTCCCGTGCGTTGGCTTCTGCCTGCCCGCCTCTCCGTCCGCCTCCGGGCTCGCCCGCCGCCTGCGCTCGTCGCCCGTTTGCCGCCCCGCCGTCGGGGCCCTTTGGCCCCCCCGGGCCCGTGTCGTTGGCTCCGCCGTCGTGGCGGCCGGGTCCCGGTGGCCGCCTTGCCTTCCCCTTCCGCTCGCGCGGCGCGCTGCCTCCTTTGCCGCCGCCTTCCCTCCGCGCCGGGGTCTTGTCCGGGGTCGCGTGGCCTTGCTGCCCCGCTCCTCTGCGCTTCCGCCCTTTGTCGCTCCGCTTCGTCCTCCCCCCCTCTCCCCCCTTTCCTCCCTCCCTCCCTCCCCTTCCCTCCCCCCTCTCCGCGCGCGGTTCCCCTTCCCCGCCTGGTTCGGCTGTCTCCGTGGTTCCGCGCCCTCCCGCCCCCCGGCTTGCCCCCTGGCTCCGTGTCCCCGTCTTCCCCGTTTCCCGTTCTGTGTCCCCGTGTTTCGTGGCCCCGGCCTTCGCCCCGTTTCCCTCGCCCTTCGTTGGTGCCTCCGTTGCGGCCGGCTGTGGCCCGCTGGTCCCTCCGTGCGGCCCGCGTTCCGTCCTCCGTGGCTCCGTGCGGCCGGCGGTGCCTCCGTTGCTGCCTTCTGCGCCCCGTTCGTGCCTCCGTTGCGGCCTCCTGCGGCCCGCTGGTGCCTCCGTGCGGCCTGTTGCGGCCCGGCTGGTGCCTCCCTTGCGGCCTCCTGCGGCCCGCGTGTGCCCCCGTTGCGGCCTTCTGCGGCCCGCTGGTGCCTCCGTGCGGCCTGTTGCGGCCCGGGTGGTGCCTCCGTTGCGGCCTCCTGCGGCCCGCTGGTGCCTCCGTTGCGGGCTTTGCGGCCTTGTGCGGCCCGCGTGTGCCTCCGTTGCGGCCTTCTGCGGCCCGCTGGTGCCTCCGTTGCGGCCTCTGCGGCCCGCGTGTGCCTCCGTTGCGGCTTCTGCGGCCCGCGTGTGCCTCCGTTGCGGCCTTGTGCGGCCCGCGTGTGCCCCGTTGCGGCCTTCTGCGGCCCGCGTGTGCCTCCGTCGCGGCCTTGTGCGGCCCGCGCGTGCCTCCGTTGCGGCCTTGTGCGGCCCGCGCGTGCCTCCGTTGCGGCCTTGTGCGGCCCGCTGGTGCCTCCGTTGCGGGCTTCTGGGGCCCGCGTGTGCCTCCGTTGCTGCCTTCTGCGCCCCGTTCGTGCCTCCGTTGCGGCCTCCTGCGGCCCGCTGGTGCCTCCGTGCGGCCTGTTGCGGCCCGGCTGGTGCCTCCGTTGCGGCCTCCTGCGGCCCGCTGGTGCCTCCGTTGCGGGCTTTGCGGCCTTTGTGCGGCCCGCGTGTGCCTCCGTTGCGGGCCTCTGCGGCCCGCGCGTGCCTCCGTTGCGGCCTCCTGCGGCCCGCGTGTGCCTCCGTGCCGGCCTTGTGCGGCCCGCGCGTGCCTCCGTGCCGGCCTTGTGCGGCCCGCGTGTGCCTCCGTTGCGGGCCTCTGCGGCCCGCGTGTGCCTCCGTTGCGGCCTCCTGCGGCCCGCGTGTGCCTCCGTTGCGGCCTCCTGCGGCCCGCGTGTGCCTCCGTCGCGGCCTTGTGCGGCCCGCGTGTGCCTCCGTCTCGGCCTTGTGCGGCCCGCGCGTGCCTCCGTTGCGGCCTTGCGGCCCGCGCGTGCCTCCGTTGCGGCCTGTGCGGCCCGCGCGTGCCTCCGTTGCGGCCTCTGCGGCCCGCGTGTGCCTCCGTTGCGGGCCTCTGCGGCCCGCGTGTGCCTCCGTTTGCGGCCTCCTGCGGCCCGCGTGCGCCTCCGTTGCGGCCCGTTGCGGCGCGTGTGGCCTCCGTCGCGCCGTTGCGGCCCGCGTGTGCCGCCGTTGCGGCCTTGTGCGGCCCGCGTGTGCCGCGTCGCGTGCCTCCGTTGCGGCCTCCTGCGGCCCGCGTGTGCCTCCGTTGCGGGCCTCTGCGGCCCGCGTGTGCCTCCGTTGCGGCCTCCTGCGGCCCGCGTGTGCCCCGTGCCGGCCTTGTGCGGCCCGCTGTGCCTCCGTTGCGGGCTCCTGCGGCCGCGTGTGCCCCCGTTGCGGCCTTCTGGGGTCCGCGCGTGCCTCCGTTGCGGCCTCCTGCGGCCCGCGTGTGCCTCCGCCGGCCTTGTGCGGCCGCGTGTGCCTCCGTTGCGGGCTCCTGCGGCCCGCGTGTGGCCCCGTGCGGCCTTCTGGGGTCCGCGGGTGCCTCCGTTGCGG
>NW_017618859.1:5000-7500 GCF_001879475.1 Ipomoea nil
TTGGTAAATTTCAAAGCGTTTGGATGATTATTTCATTGAAAACGACGATGTCCAAATTTATGCCCAGCTGTCCGCAAAGTTCCTTGTCTGACTTAGCCAAGTACTTGGGATTGTTGGGAATGTGAGAGGAATATATGGCATTTCGTTTGCCTCACTAATTAAGTAGTACAATAAGCTCTAAAACAAATGTATATGCCATTTTGGCACGAGAACGACGTAAAACGACATAGGCCAAGGCATAACACAGAACCGTCGTAAAAGTACTGGGGTGGCTGGCGGGTGAACCTCTGTTGCGTGATATTTTCCGCATCCGTCCGCAACTGTGCGCAATTTGGGCGCCCTCGTACCGCATAAGTCCGCAACCTCGCACCCCGTACCGCAACTTTCCGCAACCTCGGCCACCTTTCGCAACTTTCCGCAACCTCGGCACACCCGTACCGCAACTTTCCGCAACCTCGGCACCCCCGTACCGCAACTTTCCGCAACCTCGTACCGCAACTTTCCGCAACTACCGCATAAGTCCGCAACCGGCGTACCGCAACTTTCCGCAACCTCGTACCGCAACTTTCCGCAACCTCGGCACCCCGTACCGCAACTTTAACACCCCCGTACCGCAACTTTCCGCAACCTCGGCACCCCGTACCGCAACTTTCCGCAACCTCGGTACAACTTTCCGCAACCTCGGCACCCCGTTCCGCAACTTTCCGCAACCTCGCACCCCCGTACCGCATAAGTCCGCAACTTGGGCACCCTCGTACCGCAACTTTCCGCAACTTGGGCACCCTCGTACCGCAACTTTCCGCAACTTGGGCACCCTCGTACCGCAACTTTCCGCAACTTGGTACCGCATAATTCCGCAACCTCGGCACCCGTTCCGCATAAGTCCGCAACTTGGGCACCCTCGTACCGCATAATTCCGCAACTCGTTTCCCGTTCCGCATAAGTCCGCAACTTGGGTACTTTCCGCAACTCTCGTACGCAACTTTCCGCAACTTGGGCACTCTCGTACCGCAACTTTCGTACCGCATAATGTCGCACCTCGTTCCGCATAAGTCCGCAACTTGGGCACCCTCGTACCGCATAAGTCCGCAACCTTCGTTCCGCATAAGTCCGCAACTTGGGCACCCTCGTACCGCATAAGTCCGCAACCTCGGCACCCTCGTACCGCATAATTCCGCAACTAAAGCACCCTCGTACCGCATAAGTCCGCAACTCGGCACCCCCGCGCAACTCACCCTCGTACCGCATAAGTCCGCAACCTCGGGTACCGGTAACCTCGGCACCCTCGTTCCGCATAAGTCCGCAACTTGGGCACCCTCGGTCCGCACACCCTCGTACCGCATAATGCCGCAAACCCTCGTTCCGCATAATCCGCAACTTGGCACCCTCGTACCGCATAAGTCGCAACCTCGCACCTCGTACCGCATAATTCCGCAACTTGGCACCCTCGTACCGCATAAGTCCGCAACCTCGGCACCCTCGTACCGCATAATTCCGCAACTTGGCACCCTCGTACCGCATAAGTCCGCAACCTCGGCACCCTCGTACCGCATAATTCCGCAACTTGGGCACCCTCGTACCGCATAAGTCCGCAACCTCGGCACCCTCGTACCGCATAATTCCGCCTAACCTCGGGCACCCTCGTTACCGCATAAGTCCGCAACTTGGGCACCCTCGTTCCGCACAAGTCCGCAACTTGGGTACACTCGTACCGCATAATTCCGCAACCTCGGCACCCTTGTTCCGCATAAGTCCGCAACTTAGGCACCCTCGTACCGCATGAGTCCGCAACTTAGGCACCCTCGTACCGCATGAGTCCGCAACTTAGGCACCCTCGTACCGCATGAGTCCGCAACTTAGGCACCCTCGTACCGATGAGTCCGCAACTTAGGCACCCTCGTACCGCATGAGTCCGCAACTTAGGCACCCTCGTACCGCATGATCCGCAACTTAGGCACCCTCGTACCGCATGAGTCCGCAACTTAGGCACCCTCGTACCTCATCAGTCCGCAACTTGGGCACACTCGTTCCGCATGAGTCCGCAACTTAGGCACACTCGTTCCGCATATGCCCGCAACGTAGGCACACTCGTTCCGCATATGCCCGCAACGTAGGCACACCCGTTCCGCATAAGGCCGCAACTTCGGCACACTCGTTCCGCATAAGTCCGCAACTTAGGCACCCTTGTTCCGCACAAGTCCGCAACTTCGGCACACTCGTTCCGCAACTGTCCGCAAGTTAGGCACCCTTGCTCCGCATGAGTCCGCACTGTCCGCAACTTAGGCACCCTCGTTGCGCAACTTAGGCACACTCGTTCCGCAACTGTCCGCAAGTTAGGCACCCTTGCTCCGCATAAGTCCGCAACTGTCCGCAACTTAGGCACCCTCGTTGCGCAACTTAGGCACCATCGTCCTGCATGAGTCCTCAACTTAGGCACACTCGTTCCGCATATGCCCGCAACGTAGGCACCATCGTTCCGCATAAGTCCGCAACATAGGCA
>NW_017618861.1:0-6670 GCF_001879475.1 Ipomoea nil
TCCCCTTCCTTTGCCTGGCCTCTGCTCTCCCGTTCCCTCCCCCTGCCCCTCCCCCCTCCCTTCCTCCCCCTCTTGCCCTTTTCTCCCCTCCCCTTTCGCCTCCCCCTCCCTCCCCTCTCCCCCCTTCTCCCCCCTTTCTTTTGCGCCCCCGTCTCCCTTTCCCTCGCGCGCTTCCGTCCGTGCTCCTTCGCTCCTTTCGCTCCTTCCCCCTCGTGCCTTCCGGTCGCCCCTCTCGTTTCGCCTCCCGGCTTCGTGCGCCTCTCCGCCCCTTGGTTTTCCGTCGGGCTCTCTTCGCTCTTCCGCTTTTTCTTTTCCCCGTGCTCCCTTCTGCCCTGCTGTCGCCTGTCGCTCTGTTTGGTTCTTGCGTGCCGCCCCGGCTTGTGCGTGCTCGCGCTTGCCCTCGTCTTCTCCCCCTCCCTCCTCCCGTCCTCCCCCTTCCCTCCGTCCTCCTTCCCTTGTTGCTTCCTCCCCCCTTTGCGCCCCCCCCCTTCCTGCCGCCCTCTCTTCGGCCTCGGCGGTCCTCGTTGCGCTGGCCTTTTGCTTTTTGCTGCCCCCCGCCCCCCGCCTTCCCCCCGCCCTGGCCTGTCCCGGCCGTGCTTTTTCTGTCTCTTTTGCCCCTGCCCCCTCCGCCTCTGCCCCCCGTTCGCGTCCCCTCTGTCCCTTTTGGCTCCCCCCTCCCCCCTTGCTTGTGCCTTTCCCGCTCTCGTCTGCTCTTCTTTGTTGCGGTGCGGTGGCTTTCTTTTGGCTTTGCTTGGCCTCTTGCCCCCCCCCCGCCTCCGCCCTGTCCGGCCTGCTTGCCGTCCGCTCTCGCCGCGCCCCCCTCCTTCTCTCTTTTGTTTGCTCGCCCTCCTTTCCCTCTTCCTCTTTGTCTCGCCTTCTTGCTGTGCTCCTTGGCCTTTTGCTCGCTGCTTTTCCCTCCCGGCCCCCTTCTTTCTCCCGTCGCGGGTGTCCTTTGCTTGCTTGCTGCCTCCTCCTTCTTTCCGTTGTTTGCCTTGTCCGCCCCCGCCGTCCTTCCCTTCCCCCTCCTGCTCCTTTCGCCTTTCTTCTGCCTCCGCTTCGCCCCTTTCTCCCCCCCGCCTTGTTCGTGCTTCCCCCCCTCCTCTCCTCCCCCTCTCTTGCCCTCCTCCCCTCTGCTCCCCCTCTTGCCTTCTCCCTCGCGTTTTGTCCCCCGGCCTTTGGTGCCTCCCCCGCTTCTCCCGCCCCTTGCCCCCGTCTCCTCCCCCGCTCTCGGTGCTTGTTTCCCCCCCTCCCTGCCTTTTTCCGTTTGTCGCCTTTCTCCCCTTCGCCTTTTCCCTCCCCCCTGGGGGTTGTTCGCCCTCCCCTTCTTCTTCGCGTCGCCCCTTCCCGCCTGCGCTTTTCCCGTCCCTTTGCTCCCCGGTGCCCTCTTTGTGTGCGGCGTCGGCTCGGCCCCTTCTGCTTGCTTCCCGTCGGCCCCGGTGCCCCCGTTTCCTCCCCCTCTCTTCCTTCTTCTTGCGCGTCTCCTTTTGCCCCGCGCCTTGCTTTCTTCCTCCCCCTCCGCCTTCTTCGTTTGCTTTGTTCCGGCCGCCCCCTTTGGTTCCTCCCCCTTGTGGTTCGCCGGTCTTGGCCCCCGTTCCCCCCCCCTTTCTTTTGCCTTGCTCGCGCTCCTCTTGCCTCGCCTTTCTCCCCTCCGGCTCCTTGCGCGCTTCGTCCCTTTCTTTTGGTTCCCTCTGCGCTCGCTCCCCGTGCCCCCTGCTTCCCTGGTCGCTGCTCTTGTTTTCCCGCCTTCCTGCCTCTTCCCCCTCCTTCCTTCTGGCGGGTGCTTTTTGCGCCCTCTTCCCTCTGGTTCCCCTGGGTGCCTGGTCCTGGGTGGCTCCCTTTGTTGTGTCCTGGCGTTGGTTCGCCTTTCCCCCTTTCCTTCTTCTTGCCCTTGCTTCCCCTTCCCCCGCCCTGCTCCCTCCTTGGCTCCCCCCTGTCCTGCCTCTCCCCTTCCCGTGCGGCCTCCCCTCCCCCCTTCTTCTTCCCGCCTTTCCCCTTCTTCTGCTGCGGGCTGGGCTTTTCTCGCGCCTTCCTTTCCCCCTCCTCCCTTCCCTGCCCCCCTCCTCTTCCCCCGTCTCCTTCGTCTCCCCCCCCTCCCTCTGCCCCTTGTTCCCCTTTTGTGCCCTTTCTTCGCCCCGCGCCTCCTTTTTGCTCTGTGCTTTTTCCTCCCCTCCCCCGTGTCTGGCTTCTTCCCCCCCCCTTGCTCTTTTCTTCCCCCTGTTGCTGGTCGCTGCCTCTCCTCGCCCCTTCCTTCCTCTGCCCGCTCCCCCCTTTTCGCTGCCCTTTCTCCTTCCTCTGCCTCCCCCCTTTGCCTCCCCCCCTCTGCCCCTCCCCCCTCTTTGGTTTTCTCCCTTTCTCTCGCTCCTCTGGCGTCTTCTTGTCCTGCTTCTGGCTCCTGCTTCGCTTTTGCGTGTCCCCGCCGTGTTGCTCGCTTCCGCCCCCTCTCGTTTCGGGCGCCCGGCCCCCCCTCCTCTCGTGCGGCTTCTTTGCGCGTCCGGTTTCTTCTTTCGGCCCCCCCGTTTTGTTGCGGTGTTCTTGCGGCCGCTCCTTGCTGCGCCCTTCCCTGTGCCTTGCCCCCGCTTGTCTCCCTCCCTTCCCGCCCTCGGTTCCGCGCTCCGTTCGTCTTTTTGCTCTTTGCCCTTCTTTCTCCTTTTGTCGTTGCTTCCCCCGCTTCGGTCGCCCTTGCTCCCCTTCCTTTTTCTTCTTGCGCCCCCCGGTCCCCGTGTCCCTGGCCCCTCCTCCCCCCCCCGCGCGTCTCTTTCTTCCCCCTTCCCCTTCTTGGCTCCCCGGTCCCCCTCCGTCCCTCTGTCGTCCGCTTCGCGGTCTTGCCGTTGCCTCGTGTGTCTTTGCTTTGCCTGCTGCTTTGCTTTGCTTTCCGCGTTGGCCTGCCTCCCCCCTTGGTCCTTCTTGCCGCTCCTCTCTGGCCCGCCTTCTCCTCGCTTCTTCTTTGCCCGCTGCTTGCTCGTCTTGCCGTTTCCGTGGTTGCGCTTTCTGTGCCCTTCCCCCTTCGCTTCCTTCGCCTTTCTGGCCCTTCCGCCCCTGCCTCTTTGCTTGTGCTCCCCTCCCCCTCCCTCTTCTTTCGCCTTTTCCCGCGCCCCCTCTCCTTTGTGCGCTCCTTTTTGCTTCGGCCCTTCTCTTTCGCCCCTTCTCCCCCGCTCGCCTTTCTCCCCCTTGCCTCGTGCTCCCCCCCTTCCCTTTTCCTCCTTCCCCGCCCGCCCCCTCTTCCCTCTTCCCCCTTTTTCTTGCTCGTGCCCCCTCCTTTTGTCCCCTCCTTTTGCTTTCCTCCGCCTCTCCCTTTTGGTCCCTCGCTTTCTTTGCCCTTCCCTCGCTCTGCTTTCTTTCTCGTCCTGTGCGTGCGCCCCCCTCTCGCTGTCCCCCCCCTCCTGCCCCCCGCTTCCTTCCCTTTCGGTCCCCTCCTTGCTTGGGTCCTTTCCTGTTCGTGCTTTTTGGTCCCCCCCCCCCCTTGCTCTTCTTGCCTTCCGCTGCGGCGCTTTGTCCCCTTCGCGCCCCGCTCCTCCTCCCTCCCTTTGCCCCCCTTTTTGGCGCCGGTTTTGCCCCCTTTTTTCTTTTGGCCCCTGGGCCGCGCTGGTTGCTTTGGTCTCTCCCCGCCTTCCCTCTCTTCCCCCCCCTCCTTTTTGCGTGGGCTCCCCTCTCCCCCCTTTCTTTCTCGCCCCGCTTCCCTCTTTTCTCTGCCCTCTTTTTGCCCTTGCCTCTTTGGCCTCTCTTTGCTTGCGCCTTTTTGTTGCTTTTGCGTCCCCTTGTTTCGGCCTTTCCCCTTCCCCTTTGCTTTTGTTGCTCGCCCCGTCCTTGTCTCCTCGTGCTCTTCTGCCTTTTCCCCCCTTTTCCCCCTTGCCCTTTCTTCTTTCCCGTCGTCGTCGCCTTCGTCCGCTTTTGCGGGTTTGCGCCCCTGTGGCGTCCCCCTTCCGGTTCTCTCTCCTGCTGGCTTTTGCCTGCTCCCCCTTTTCTCTCTCCTTTTCGCCGCCTTCGTGCCCGTCGCCCTCGTCGCTCGCCGCTTCTGTTCTCTCCCCTCTCTTGCTTTCCCCTCTTCTTGCCGCTGCCTCTTTTCCTTCTTCCCTTTCCTCCCTTCCCGTCCCGCCTCTTGCCCTTTTTCTTCCTTTCTTCTTTTTCCCGCCTTCGCCTCTTCTTGCGCTCCTTGCGTTGCGGCTGCGTGCGCCTCCTCTCTTGCCCTTCTCGCCTTCGCTTGTCCCTCGCTTCCCGCGCCCCCCGCCGCCTTCCCCGCCTTGCCCGCCTTCGCTGTCCCTCTTCTTCCTCTGCTCCCGCGCCCTCCGCCCCTCTTCCCTTGTCCTCCCCTCCCTTGCCTTGCCTCTTCGCGCCGTCTCCTCCTCCGCCCTGCCCTTTCCTCGCTTGCTGCTGCCTCCTCCGCCTCCTCCTTTTCGTTTGGTTCGTTGCTCCCGCGCGCTTTTCTTTTGTCGCGCTTGCCCCTTTTGCTTTCGGCTTTGTTCGGCGTCGCTTCCCCCTTTTGCCTTGCTCCTTGCTCCCGCTCGCTCCGGCCCCTTTCTTTTCCCCTGTCCGGGTTTGCGCCCCTTGTCGCCCCCCTCTTCTTTTCTTCGCCTTTTTTCTTTTGTTCTGCGCGCGCCGCCTTTTCCCCGCGCCGCCTTTTTGTTGTCTCCTTTTCGCCTCCCCCTTCTCCCCTTTTTGCCCCCCGCGCCCCTTGTTCGTCCGTCCTCCCCTCCCCCTTCTTTTCTCCTGCCCTGGCGGTTGCCGGTTGTTCGGCCCTTCGCGCCGCCTTTCGCGCTTCCTGCCCCTCCTCCTCTTTGGCCTTCCTTTCGCCCTCCTCTGCTTTTCGCTCCCTCCCTCCTTTGTCTGTTGCCCCCCTTCTTCGCTCTCGGTGCTCGCGCCTCGCCGTCCCCTTCCTCTCCCCTGCCGCTGGTCCGCCTCGTCGGCTTTTGCGCTTCCTTTCTTTTTGGCTCCTCTTTTTGCCCCGCTCCCTCCTCTCTCCCCGCCCTTTGCTCCTTCGCGCTTCCCTGTCTGCCCCCCTTTCCTTTGCGCGCCTTTTGCCCTCTTCCCCCTTCTTCCTGGCGCTTGTGCGCTTCTTGTCTTTTTCTTGTTCCTCTCCTTCGCCCCTCTTGCTGCGCGTTTCCCCTCTTTCTTTGGCCGTGCCCCTTTCGGCTCTTCGGCCCTCTTGTCTCCTCCCCGGCTTTGCCTCGCCTCTCCTTGGCCCTCTTGTCCCGCTTCTTCCGCGTTCTCTCGTCCGCTGTCCCTTCCGGTTTTGGCTTTTGTCCGTCCTGTGGCGCCGGGGCTCTCCCCCGCCGTCTTGCTTTTCCTCTTTCTCTCGGGCCCGTGGCCCTCCTTCCCCCCTTTCCTCGTGTCCCGCCGCTCCGTGTCCCTGCCTCCGCCCTTTCCCCTCCTCCTTTCTCCCGTGCGCCTCCTCGCTTTTGCGCTCCCTCTTTCTTCCTCCTCCTCCCGCGCGCTCTGCCCGCTTCCTCCCCTTCCCCCTTTGTCGCCTGGCTCCCTCGCCGTCCCCCCCGTTCCCCCCTTGGGCCCGTGTTTCCTCCCCCCGGTTGGTCTCCCTGCCTCCCCTCGGCTCCCGGCTCTGCTCCCCCTTGTTGGTCCCCCCGCGGTCCGGTGCCCGTCTCGCGGGGGGGGGGGGGGGGGGGTGCCTCGCCTTTCCCCCTTTTCGCCCCGCCCCCCCTTGCTCCCCCGCGCTCCCCCCCTCTTCCCTCGCTTGTTCGCGTCTGGTGCCCCGCGGCCCTCCCTCCCCTCCCGTGTGTGTGCGCTTGTGTGCGCCGTCTCTCTCGTGTCGCGCGCCTCTGTCCCGCGGTCCGTCCCGCCCGCCGTCCCGCCCCCCGCCCTTCTCGTGGTTCGCGGTGGTGTCCTCCTCCTCCTCCCCTTGCTCTTCTCTCCCCGCGCCACTTCCCTCTCTCCCCCCTTCTTGGTTCCCCGCTCCCCTGCCTTTCGTGCTCTCGTGCTTTGCTCCCCCCGCCCCCCTCTCCCGCCCCGTGCCCCCCCCCTGCTGCTTCGGGTTTCCCGTCGCCGCGCTCCTCTCCCCGGCTTTCCCGCCTCCGCGTTCCTTTCCCCCCGTCTTCCCCCTCCGGTCGCCCCGTCTCCCGTGCTCTCGTGCTTTGCTCCCCCGCCCGCCCCCTCCCGCCCCGTGCCTCCGCCCCCTGCTGCTTCGGCTCTCCCCGCTCCGTGTGCCCCTCCCGGCTTTCCCCGCTCCGTGCTCCTTTCCTCCCTTCTCTTGTTTTGCTCCCCCCCCGTGTTGTCTTGCTTCCCCCTTCTGCGCCTCTGTCGCTGCTCTTCCCTGCTGCGCCGGTCTCTTTGCTGCCGCTCCCCCCTCTGGCCTGCTTTCTCTTGCTCGCTCTGCGTGTTTTCTCTCTTTGCCTCTCTCCCGTCCCGCCCTTGCTCTTTTGCTCTGTTTCCGCCCTCTCCGCCTCTTTTCTCTTTTGCCGCTCTCTGCGTTCTTTTTCTTTTCTCCCTTCTCCCTTGCCGCTTTTTGGTCTGCTCTGTCCCCCCTGCGCTTTTGCTCTCTGCTCTTTTCCGCTTCCTTGCTCTCTTCGCTCTCCTTGCTGCTTCGCCTTTTCTGCTCTCTTGTTCGTCGTGCTCTTCCCGTCTTCCTCTCTTCCTCCTTTTCTCGCTGGTCCTGCGCCTCTGTCCGTTGGCCCGCGCCGCTCTCCTTTTTGCCCTCTTGTCTCTTTTTGTCCGCGCTCTTTCT
>NW_017618862.1:2500-5000 GCF_001879475.1 Ipomoea nil
CTCGAGCAATACAATATTTCTATCCTCTTGCGAGGTCGGTCAACCCCCACGCCGACGACACGTACGCTGCACTGCGCTACGCTGGGCGGGTTCATTGAGAACGCCCGCCCTCCGCCCTACGGCGCACCGTAATTCGTTAACGAACAGCTTACTAGACGATTGGACACGTGCCTCGGCAACTCACAACCTACTGACGGTATATTGCAGATTCACGTTTGCTCGATTGACCGAATTCACGTGCCAATGATGTTTTTTGCATGTCCGTCTCCGTCCGGTGTGCCGCCCCGCCTTGCGACTCCGATGGGTCTATGCCGGTCCCCAATAATACGTACGAGCGGCGGGAACACTCGTACGAGGCCTACGGGACGAGGGGGGCCCGTCCCAACACGTTCCGAAAAAAGTCGACCGGCACCTCAACTACCATACCCCCCTATAGTAGTTAAAAAAAAAAAACCCCAGTGACAGCAGTAGACACGGTTTGTCCCGTAAATCACACGGTCATTTCGGGTGGTTCCGTGCATTTTTTTTCAAATGTTATTGCATGGTCCTTTAGTTTAGAGCATTTTAACAATGCTTGGTAAATTTCAAAGCGTTTGGATGATTATTTCATTGAAAACGACGATGTCCAAATTTATGCCCAGCTGTCCGCAAAGTTCCTTGTCTGACTTAGCCAAGTACTTGGATTGTTGGGAATGTGAGAGGAATATATGGCATATCGTTTGCCTCACTAATTAAATAGTACAATAAGCTCTAAAACAAATGTATATGCCATTTTGGCACGAGAACGACGTAAAACGACATAGGCCAAGGCATAACACAGAACCGTCGTAAAAGTACTGGGGTGGCAGGCGGGTAAACCTCTGTTGCGTGATATTTTCCGCATCCGTCCGCAACTGTGCGCAATTTGGGCGCCCTCGTTCCGCATAAGTCCGCAACCTCGGCACCCTCGTTCCGCATAAGTCCGCAACCTCGGCACCCCCGTTCCGCATAAGTCCGCAACTTGGGCACCCTCGTACCGCAACTTTCCGCAACCTCGGCACCCTCGTACCGCAACTTTCCGCAACCTCGGCACACCCGTACCGCAACTTTCCGCAACCTCGGCACACCCGTTCCGCATAAGTCCGCAACCTCGGCACCCCCGTACCGCAATTTTCCGCAACTTGGGCACTCTCGTACCGCATAAGTCCGCAACTTGGGCACCCTCGTACCGCAACTTTCCGCAACCTCGGCACCCCCGTACCGCAATTTTCCGCAACCTCGGCCCACCCGTACCGGCAACTTTCCGCAACCTCGGCCCACCCGTACCGCAACTTTCCGCAACCTCGGCCCACCCGTACCGCAACTTTCCGCAACCTCGGCACCCCCGTACCGCAATTTTCCGCAACCTCGGCCCACCCGTACCGCAACTTTCCGCAACCTCGGCCCACCCGTACCGCAACTTTCCGCAACCTCGGCACCCCCGTACCGCAATTTTCCGCAACGTCGGCCCACCCGTACCGCAATTTTCCGCAACGTCGGCCCACCCGTACCGCAACCCGTACCGCAACTTTCCGCAACCTCGGCACCCCCGTACCGCAACTTTCCGCAACCTCGGCCACCCGTACCGCAACTTTCCGCAACCTCGGCACACCCGTACCGCAACTTTCCGCAACCTCGGCACACCCGTACCGCAACTTTCCGCAACCTCGGCACCCTCGTACCGCATAAGTCCGCAACCTCGGCACCCTCGTACCGCATAAGTCCGCAACCTCGGCACCCTCGTACCGCATAAGTCCGCAACCTCGGCACCCTCGTACCGCATAAGTCCGCAACCTTCGGCACCCTCGTACCGCAACTCCGCAACTTGTCCGCAACTTCGCACTTGGCACTCTCGTACCGCAACTTTCCGCAACTTGGGCACTCTCGTACCGCAACTTTCCGCAACTTGGGCACTCTCGTACCGCAACTTTCCGCAACTTGGGCACCCTCGTACCGCAACTTTCCGCAACTTGGGCACCCTCGTACCGCAACTTTCCGCCAACTTGGGCACCCTCGTACCGCATAACTTTCCGCAACCCGCAACTTGGCACCCTCGTACCGCAACTTTCCGCAACTGGCACCCTCGTACCGCACTAATGTCCGCAACCTCGGCACCCTCGTTACCGCATAATTCCGCAACCTCGGCACCCTCGTACCGCATAATTCCGCAACCTCGGCACCCTCGTACCGCATGATCCGCAACTTAGGCACCCTACGTATGCCGCATGATGTCCGCAACTTAGGCACCAACGTTGCGCATGAGTCCGCAACTTAGGCACCAACCGTTGCCGCATGAGTCCGCAACTTAGGCACCAACGTTGCGCATGAGTCCGCAACTTAGGCACCAACGTGCGCATGAGTCCGCAACTTAGGCACCCTCGCGATGAGTCCGCAACTTAGCACCCTCGTACCCCATAAGTCCGCAACGTAGGCACACTCGTTCCGCATGAGCCCGCAACGTAGGCACACTCGTTCCGCACAA
>NW_017618864.1:0-2500 GCF_001879475.1 Ipomoea nil
ACGACACGTACTGCACTGCGCTACGCTGGCGGGTTCATTGCGAACCCCGCCCTCCGCCCCTACGGCGCACCGTAATTCGTTAACGAACAGCTTACTAGACGATTGGACACGTGCCTCGGCAACTCACAACCTACTGACGGTATATTGCAGATTCACGTTTGCTCGATTGACCGAATTCACGTGCCAATGATGTTTTTTTGCATGTCCGTCTCCGTCCGGTGCGCCGCCCCGCCTTGCGACTCCGATGGTCTATGCCGGTCCCCAATAATACGTACGAGCGGCGGGAACACTCGTACGAGGCCTACGGGACGAGGGGGGCCCGTCCCAACACGTTCCGAAAAAAGTCGACCGGCACCTCAACTACCATACCCCCCTATAGTAGTTAAAAAAAAAAAAACCCCAGTGACAGCAGTAGACACGGTTTGTCCCGTAAATCACACGGTCATTTCGGGTGGTTCCGTGCATTTTTTTTTCAAATGTTATTGCATGGTCCTTTAGTTTAGAGCATTTTAACAATGCTTGGTAAATTTCAAAGCGTTTGGATGATTATTTCATTGAAAACGACGATGTCCAAATTTATGCCCAGCTGTCCGCAAAGTTCCTTGTCTGACTTAGCCAAGTACTTGGGATTGTTGGGAATGTGAGAGGAATATATGGCATATCGTTTGCCTCACTAATTAAATAGTACAATAAGCTCTAAAACAAATGTATATGCCATTTTGGCACGAGAACGACGTAAAACGACATAGGCCAAGGCATAACACAGAACCGTCGTAAAAGTACTGGGGTGGCAGGCGGGTAAACCTCTGTTGCGTGATATTTTCCGCATCCGTCCGCAACTGTGCGCAATTTGGGCGCCCTCGTTCCGCATAAGTCCGCAACCTCGGCACCCTCGTTCCGCATAAGTCCGCAACCTCGGCACCCCCGTTCCGCATAAGTCCGCAACTTGGGCACCCTCGTACCGCAACTTTCCGCAACCTCGGCACCCTCGTACCGCAACTTTCCGCAACCTCGGCACCCTCGTACCGCAACTTTCCGCAACCTCAGCACACCCGTACCGCAACTTTCCGCAACCTCGGCACACCCGTTCCGCATAAGTCCGCAACCTCGGCACCCCCGTACCGCAATTTTCCGCAACTTGGGCACTCTCGTACCGCATAAGTCCGCAACTTGGGCACCCTCGTACCGCAACTTTCCGCAACCTCGGCACCCCCGTACCGCAATTTTCCGCAACCTCGGCCCACCGCGTACCGCAACTTTCCGCAACCTCGGCCACCCGTACCGCAACTTTCCGCAACCTCGGCACCCCCGTACCGCAATTTTCCGCAACGTCGGCCCACCCGTACCGCAATTTTCCGCAACGTCGGCCCACCCGTACCGCAACTTTCCGCAACCTCGGCACCCCCGTACCGCAACTTTCCGCAACCTCGGCACCCCCGTACCGCAACTTTCCGCAACCTCGGCCCACCCGTACCGCAACTTTCCGCAACCTCGGCACACCCGTACCGCAACTTTCCGCAACCTCGGCACACCCGTACCGCAACTTTCCGCAACCTCGGCACCCTCGTACCGCATAAGTCCGCAACCTCGGCACCCTCGTACCGCATAAGTCCGCAACCTCGGCACCCTCGTACCGCATAAGTCCGCAACCTCGGCACCCTCGTACCGCATAAGTCCGCAACCTCGGCACCCTTGTACCGCATAAGTCCGCAACCTCGGCACCCTCGTTCCGCATAAGTCCGCAACTTGGGCACCCTCGTACCGCAACTTTCCGCAACTTGGGCACTCTCGTACCGCAACTTTCCGCAACTTGGGCACTCTCGTACCGCAACTTTCCGCAACTTGGGCACCCTCGTACCGCAACTTTCCGCAACTTGGGCACCCTCGTACCGCATAATTCCGCAACCTCGGCACCCTCGTTCCGCATAAGTCCGCAACCTCGGCACCCTCGTACCGCATAATTCCGCAACCTCGGCACCCTCGTACCGCATGAGTCCGCAACTTAGGCACCAACGTTGCGCATAAGCCCGCAACTTAGGCACCCTCGTTCCGCATAAGTCCGCAACTTAGGCACCCTCGTACCCCATAAGTCCGCAACTTGGGCACACTCGTTCCGCATGAGCCCGCAACGTAGGCACACTCGTTCCGCACAAGTCCGGCACTTAGGCACACTCGTTCCGCATGAGTCCGCAACTTAGGCACGCTCGTACCCCATAAGTCCGCAACTTGGGCACACTCGTTCCGCATGAGCCCGCAACGTAGGCACACTCGTTCCGCACAAGTCCGGCACTTAGGCACACTCGTTCCGCATGAGTCCGCAACTTAGGCACACTCGTTCCGCATATGCCCGCAACGTAGGCACACTCGTTCCGCATGAGTCCGCAACGTAGGCACGCTACTTCGGCACACTCGTTCCGCACAAGTCCGCAACTTCGGCACACTCGTTCCGCAACTGTCCGCTACTTAGGCACACTCGTTCCGCAACTGTCCGCAACTTAGG
>NW_017618865.1:0-12119 GCF_001879475.1 Ipomoea nil
TTAGCTATTAGACCATTAGTTTATTAATTAATTAATACAAAACTGGAATATAATGTTTTCTTCTAATTAAGTTTTACTAGTCATTGAATGGGAAATCTTTTGGCCAAGGACTGAAGGTGATGAAATACTTGCTCCTATTCCAACGAAGATGACTGGTAGCCAAAGGAAAAAAAAGAAAGCTTGAAGTAAATGAAAAAAAAAAAGCAAAAATGAGTGAAGAGTTAGAAAGTTGTCTAAAAAAGGAAGAATTATGACATGTCAATTATGCAAGGGAAATGGACATAACAAACGATTTTGTCCTACATTGTCAACCCAACAAGCAGAATCTGCTGGTTCTTCTACTGTTAGAGGAAGAGTGATGGTTCTTCTGCTGTTGGAGGAAGAGGAAGACCATTGGCTGCTGTGAGAGGGAGAGTGAGAGGAGGAGGGAGAGGAAGTGGAAGAGGGACAGACTTGTTTCAGGAAAGCTTTGTTAGAATGTCAGGTAAATTAATTGAACATAATGCGGATTTAAATAACTCATATAGATGGCTCTTAGCAGTTTATGATTTATTGACAATGCTTTCTTCTTTTCTGTAGCTTGCGCAGAGTCAAGCTCAATGGGACCATGAAGGCAAATGAAGATTGATGGAGTCACTTTTTTTTTTTCTTTATTTTTATTTTTGTTTTTGTTTTTTGTTAACTAGCTGGTGTTTATAGCTACTATATCTATATGATTTTTGTTTTTTAACTAGCTAGTAGATTATGAATTGGGAGTTTATTTTGTTTTGTTCTTCGCAATATATATATTTTACAGTTTATATTAGTAACTTCATTTCATTTTTTTTTTTAATTTCACTTGGTTTAGTTGTTAACCATCTAAATGGTTTTATGTGGATGAATAAGCAATATATATTCAAAGGGCCCTCGCAAATTATGTTTGTGCATCCGTACACCATGCATGTGCATACGGATGCAAAAATGACGTCGTTTTGGTTAAAAAACGCGCGTCCCACTTAAAAAAGAAATCAGGTTCGATTCCCGCAATAGCATTTTTATATATCCATAAATTCATAACTATATCTCCATAAATTCATAACTATATATCCATAAATTCATAACTATATATCCACAGTTAATGAATGAAGTAAAAATCCACAACGAATGAACTAAATATCCACAATGAATGAACTAAATATCCACAATGATTGAACTAAATACCACAATGAATGAACTAAATATCCAGAAATTCATAACTATATATCCAGAAATTCATAACTATATATCCATAAATTCATTACTATATATCACAGTGAATAAATGAAGTAAATATCTACAATGAATGAACTAAATATCCACAATGATTGAACTAAATATCCACAATGAATGAACTAATGAAATTCATAACTATATATCCAGAAATTCATAACTATATATATCTAGAAATTCATAACTACATATCCACAATAATGCTATTGCCGAGAATCAACCTGAATTTTTTTTTTTTTAAGTGGGACGCGCGTTTTTAGTAAAGACGACGTTGTTTTGCATCGTATGCACCATGCATGGTGCATTCGGTTTCACAACATAACTATTGTTCAAAGTGCTGATGGATATATTTATGTGGGAAAATACTAAACAAAAAAAATTAGCATTTCTATAAATTAGGGAAAACTAGAATAATACTAAACAAAAAATTAGCCAAAAAATATGAATTCTCCAAAAAACAAAAGAACGTTGAAACATTGGGATTGAAAATTTGAAAAAGTATAAATTATGAAAATAAAGAGAAGAAAATTATAGTTTTTTTAATATAATAATTTTTGTTTTTTAAATTTTAAATATGTAAATGCTTACATGGACAACATAAGGTAAAGAGAAATGCCACATCAGGCCATGTCAACAGGAAGATATGATAACCTGCTAAAAGTTCTAGGTGATTTTTTTTTTCTTGATTTGTGGCTTGATATATACGATATGAAAGTTCATGGTGCGGGATGAATAATCAAATATGGTTCATGGTGCTAGATGACACTTTAGCCAAGTGTAAATTCTTTTATCCTACACCAAATTGGTTATTGTTATTAACAAGCTCGATCTAACAACATATCTCTCCTTACTTTATCGGTAATCAAAACAGGCTCTTCAATTACTTCTCTAGATAATTAACAACCCTAAATAAGCCCTTAGGATTTAATTAACTATCAGCATTAAGAATTAGAAAGACTACCAATTTTAGCCGACAGACTCGCAAGCTCAGTCCATTTAAACTAGACTATACATCTCCATAACATAAGATTGAAAATCTCTTTTATAATCAACTATGTTATTTTACGACTAAGGTTTAGAACACTTAAACAATTACAGATTTAAGAATTCGAAATGGCAATTTACTGGATTGATAATTGAACAACAGATCCTTTTTGTACAATTAATCAAAGCAGTAATATCAAGATAATAGAAGGCATATAAATAGTGTAGCATAAAAGAAAATCAAATTAGATCTCACAATTCTAACAGAACTAAAACTTCAATTATTATTGAGTTGGAAAATAAACTTAACAACACATCATAATAAAATGTACTGACTGTCCTCTATTGAATAATTCAGGCCTATTTATACTAATTTCAGCACCCTAATCAGCTAAAAATAATCCTAATTTCCCTAACATCCTCAAATTGAATCAATTTCTTCAACCACATAAAACCTAGAAAATAAATAATATTTATTTTCTAAATACTACGCACCAAAGAAAATAAGCTCCAGTTGATTTCGTCCGTTTGTGGTAGCAGACTAGCAGTTCGAAGCAGTCGCAGAAGTTGTTCGCCCATGGAGTCATTCATCGCAGCAGACCGCGAACGGAGTTCCCATTGCCGATGTCATCGCTGCGTTCACAGAAGACGCTCGGAAGAAGTTTCGCTGGTGTCTACGTACGTAAAAAGCTTATAAGGGAAAAAAAGATAAAGAAAGGACAAATATATTAAACGGGGCAATTTATGTTGTCCATCTGTGTGCACCGGATGCAAAAAACGGCATCGTTTTACTTAAATAAAAAAAAAAATCATTTTCGATTGCCTTTAGTTACGTAAACATATGTTCATAATTTTATAATTTCATATTCTATATTTATAGTTATGAAATTATAGATGTGTAGTTATGCAATTCTGGATTTGTAGTTATGAAGTTATGGATGTCTAATTATGCATGAAATTCTGAATGTATAGTTATGAAGTTATAATTTCAAATGTATAGTTATGAAGTTATGGATGTGTAGTTATGCAATTTTGAATGTATAGTTATGAAGTTATGGATGTATAGTTATGCATGCAATTTTGAATGTATAGTTATGAAGTTATGGATGTGTAGTTATGCAATTCTGAATTTATAGTTATGAAGTTATGGATTTGTTGTTATGCAATTATGGATTTATAGTTATGAAGTTATGGATGTGTAGTTATGCAATTCTGATTTTTTTTTTAAAGGTCGGACGTCAAAACGACGTCGTTTTTACAACCGTGTGCACCATGCAAGGTGCACATGGTTGCATCATGCATGTGTAGTTTGGGCTGCTGAAATTAAAAAAGAAAAAAAAAAAAAAAAAAAAAAAAAAAAAAAAAAAAAAAAAGAAGAATTAACCTACTTTAATTCCACCTTGCCCAACTCTTATTAATTAACAAATGTATTCCCCATGGCCCAAAAATGACAGTTAAGCTTAAATTATTCAAATAACTATTATATTAATACAAAATATAAAATAAAGTTTAAAATAAATATAATATTAAATAAATAAAACTAATTTATTATAATAAACTATCTAAATTAAATATATTAATCGTACTTATCAATATACTTGTGGGTAGCCTGGTTTTTTAGCAATTATATCATGGACCACGGTCCACAAAGCTTTGTAGACCATGATGCAAAAACGGCGCCGTTTCTTTAAGTAAAGAAATGACAGCCGTTATAGCTTAACGGAGCGCGTATTTTTGGTGTGTTAATTACAAAATGAAACTACAGTGTATCTAAACTGAAACTGTCTCACATATTGTTTTTATATTATCAAATGAAACTGCAATTGAATTGAAACGAAACTATAGAAGTGTTGAAATGAAACTACAGTGTATACAAAATGAAACTGAATAATAATTTCACATATTTGAGTGTATATTATCCAACGAACCTGTAGTTATATCAAAACAATACTGTAGTTGTGTTGTAATAAAACTATAGTGTATATAAAATGAAACTATAGGTATTATCCTACCGCCGCCGCGTCCAAGCTTCGACGCCGTCGCCCGTGTCCAACCTCTGCCGCCATCGCCGCCTCCATCCTCTGTCGTCGTCGGTCCAACCGCCGCCGCCGTGAAGAACTGAGGTTTAGCTTTTAAGGTTAGCTTTTCTATTGTAATGTAATAAGCTGTCAAATTCATCCAAAAGTTATCTGATTGTATCAATGTGTGTGTTTATGCTAAACAATTTTGGATTTAAGCTAGGGTTGGGGAATTAGGGTTTGAATTTGTGCAAAATTTCTGTGAAATTTCGCTATTTAATGTTCATATCTTGAGTTCTAAGCACCCTGCAATAATAAAAATTTAGTCATTTTGTATAAGGAACTCAAAAAATAATATCAGTTAGTTATTTCCTTATATAATAAACAACATTAAAGGTTTCTCTCCATTAACTTTATGTACCTATTGGATGTCATCACTAGTAGTTGTAGTTGTAACTAATGGTGGATCTCCATTCTCTATTCGGATCGACCTACTTTCAAATATATGCATGCGCTTCTTAAGGTCACGGTTTTCTTCATCCTTCTCATGGAGTTTAGCCTCTAGTTCTTTGATGTAAATAGATTTTGTGTCATTTAAGTTTTTTCGCTTCACTCCACCCCCATAACCATATACATGACCATGACGTTGTTGTCCAAAATGTTTTTCAACAATTTCAAGGTTTGAAAGTGATGGGTTAGACCTAATAATCTTCACAATTTCATTCTAATACAAGTAAACAAGATTAATGCAGAAGTATATCAAGATAAAAAGATTAATGCAGAAAGGCTAAATAATGACACTTAGCTTACATATTTTTTCTTCTTCTTTTGTCCCATTTAATTTTTCAATTTTGCTTCTAGTCTTTAAGAAAATTACTCCCAAGTCAGGCGGTTGTGAATCTTTACCTCCCAATAAGTTGAGAAAAACAAATGTCATTCTAGGTAAAAAAGAAAAAAAAATTCATAGATAACTAGCAGAACTGTTTTTTTTAGTACATTTTCAATATGATTTCTCTATGTGGGTTACTCCCTGTGCGATAGGCATTCCCATATCTGATGTTGACCTATTCTTAGTGTTTTGCTAACTGATTTTCTGCATAACTTTCAAATGTAAGTGATTATTTAAATAAAAAATATTTTTTTATAATATATAAAACCGTCATTACCATATCAGATCAACATACTTGAAACTTTTCTGTCATAAATTTGTTAGTGACAAACCACTTCCAATCTTCAACATCTACTCCAGGTGGAACACTTTTTAAAGCCTCGGTCTTACTTGATGCAAGGTCTCAGAAATTTTATATTCAAAAGTGACCTCCAATTTGTCCACAAAGTATAGATATGCTCTAGGGTATCATCACGATATAACTCAATATTTGGATTATCAAAATATTTGAAATCTTGTAAATTTCAGTGTAATGTGAAATTCAGCATTCTTTGACTAACTATATGATTGAAGAGGGAAATTCACTTATCTATTATTGATTGCAAGATTTTCATTACTAAAGAACCTTATTTTTCATCGTAGCTGCAAATTAAGCTTTTATTTGAATCTCTTGCTTCTATCTCGGGTCTCTCAAGTTGCATGTAGACATGCGTATTTAGTCTTTCGTTTCAGATGTAGTTTGATTTGCTGGTGTCGGAGATCAGCCAAGGAGATGAACGGAAAAAGCAGAGAGGAATTGAGATAAGAGGATGATGAGAATGGTTTTCATTCATTCTGTTAGACGAATACAAGAAGAGCATATATACAAAGAAAGGGCGGCAAAAGCCGTTGGAACTGCCAAGATGATCAAAGACCAGAAGGCCCTCGACTAATTCACATTATCCCCTTCTACATCATGCTCTAATACCCCCCCGTAAGCTGGAGCGTGTAAATTTTGAACGCCCAGCTTAGATACATAGGTCTGGAACATCTGAGAGCCAAGAGGCTTAGTAAAAACCATCGGCCACTTGATTGGCGGAGGATACGGGCAGAAGCTTAATGAGGCCTTGGTTAAGTTTCTCCCGAACGATATGACAGTCGATGTCAATATGTTTGGTGCGTTCGTGGAAGACGTGATTCTCCGCTATGGCTATAGCGGATTTGCTGTCGCAGAATAAGGTGGCTGGTTTGTCCAGCTGGATGTGCAAGTCTTGTAAGAGATAGACAAGCCATTGTACCTCACAGACTGTGGCTGCAAGGCTCTGTATTCGGCTTCGGAGGAACTCCTAGACACTTTCATCTGCTTCTTGGATTTCCATGGCACAAGGGCGTCACCTAGAAATACACAATATCCGGTGATGGACCTTCGAGTGTCACCGCATGCTGTCCAGTCGGAGTCTGAGAAGACTCTGAGCTGAAGTTGAGAATCTGAAGTATATAGTAAGCCTTGGCCAGGTGACAATTTAATGTAACGCAGTATACGATGAGCGGCTATTAAGTGTTTGTCCGTAGGACAATCAACAAATTGACTGAGCTGTTGAACGGAGTATGCTATGTCTGGGCATGTGGCAGTAAGGTATAGCATTCTCCCTACCAATCTTCTGAATATGGTCGGATCTGCCAGGGGTGTGCCATCATTACGAGCTAGCTTTAAGCCTTGAACCATGGGGGTTGGTACTGGCTTACTTTCCAGGAAACCAGCCTCTTCTAAGATGTCCAGAGCGAATTTTCGTTGACAAAGATTCATGCCTCCTTTCACTTTGCTAGCTTCAATTCCAAGGAAGTAGCCTAGGGGGCCAAGATCTTTAATTTTAAACTCTTTGTCTAAGAATTGCTTAACAGATTTGATGACAGATATGCTCGGACTGGCAGCTATTATATCGTCCACATAGATCAACAAAGCAATGAAATTGGTATCCATACCTCTAGTAAACAAAGATGGTTCAGATTTGGACTGATGGAATCCATTCTGAACTAGAGCAGCAGTGAGCTTGGAGTTCCATTGGCGACTGGCCTGTTTCAATCCGTATAGAGATCGTCGAAGTTTACATACTTGATTCGGCTTGTTGCTGTGAAAACCAGGAGGTAAAGACATATATACTTCTTCGTTCAAGTCACCGTGAAGAAAGGCATTATTGATGTCCATTTTGATGAATTTCCCATGCCTTAGATACTGCAACAACTAAGAAGAGCCGAATAGTATTCAGTCTCGCCACTGGAGAGAATGTGTCAAGGTAATCGATGCCAAGCTGCTGCGTATAGCCCTTAGCAACGAGCCGTGCCTTATGTCTTTCAATCGTGCCATCGGCTTTCAACTTTCACCTTGAAAATCCACTTGCAACCAATGGGAATTTTTCTCGGGTGGTAAATCAGTTAACTCCCATGTTTGGTTATCCTGTAAAGCTGCAATTTCAGCATCCATGGCCTTCTTCCAACATTCATTTTGCATGGCCTGTTGGTAGGTTCTTGGCTCTTTAATTGTGGATACTGCCATGGAGAAGGCTTTATGTGAGGGACTGAGGTTGGCATAGGATATAACCTTCGACAGAGAATGGGGAGATGTCTTGTAGCTCATAATGGCATCACAGTAGTAGTCCTGAAGTTTAGAGGGGGCATTGCGAGATCTGCTAGATCTCCTTGGCTGAGCATTGTGGATGGTTACGGCAGTGTCCTCACAGCATTCTTCATCAGAAGTAGCATGTAAAGAGACTTCATTGCTTGGCATATAATGTTCGGGGGAATTTTGTATGGAAGCAGAATCTGTGTGCGTTTCATGAGGATTTGATTCATCTTGCATCATAGGCAATCCAATACTGCTGTGGGTGTCGTTCATCGAATCAACATGACTATGGAGGATGCCTAGATCAGCAGCTTCTTCACGGCTATTGACAGGAATGTTGGGCAGAGATGGAGTATCCATTTGAGAGGGATATTTGTCAGCATAGGCTACTTTGTCAGCAAAGGGAAAATAATCTTCGTAGAAGATCACATCCCTAGATATAAAGATGGAATTATCTTGTAGATCATAGAGCAGGTATCCTTTGATGTGAGCTGGAATACCAATGAGCACACATTGTCTACTGCGAGGTGCCAACTTGTGTCTGCCCTGTGATAGAGTAGCAGCATAACTCAAGCATCCGAAAACTTTCACATTATCCAAGCTAGGCTTCTTTCCGTGCAACCTTTCATATGGACTAAGCCAAGCAGTGACAGGGGATGGCAACCTGTTTATGATGAAAGCAGCATGTAAAATACATAAACCCCAAAATTTAAGGGGTAAGTTAGCCTGGAATCTGAGAGCACGAGCTACGTTTAGAATATGTTGATGTTTGCGCTCAACTACTGCGTTTTGTTGGGGTGTGTTGACACACGATGTTTGGTGAACCATCCCATTTTCATCAAAGAAATCATTCATGTTGAATTCCCTTCCATTGTCACTTCTTATAGTTTTGATAACTGCTCCATGTTGAGTTTGGACTCGTTTATGGAAGATTTTGATCATAGCCCTTGTCTCGGATTTGTTCTTCATGAGGTGAACCCAGGTGTATCTAGAGAAATCGTCAACAATCGTTAGAAAATATCTCTCTCCTCCTAGAGATTCAACCATGAAGGGACCCCAAATGTCAACATGGATTAGATCAAAGCATTTATTTGACATAGTGTTGCTTAAAGGAAAAATGGCACGTTTTCTGTTTAGCATAGTGGCAGACATTACATGGCAATTGCTTAGGATAAGAAACAGATACATTCTTTATATGATGGATCTTATTAATGGGAAAGTGTCCCAAACGCTTGTGCCAAAGGTCTGCACTATCAACTTTCATCACAGAGTTGCTGTAGGAATTGATCTTTGGTGGTTGACACAGCAGCTACAAACCGTCTTCTTCCCTAGCAAAACCACTGGTCATCCCAGCTTTCTGGAGAAGGCACTGGCCAGAGTTAAACAACAAAATGTGAGATGAGTCTTGTAGCAATCTACTGACTGACACAATGTTGAATCTAAAGTCCGGAATGTGTAACACATTCTTCAGTCATAGGCCGGCAAGCTTCCATCGATGAGGAACCATTTGTTTTTCACCTCTAATGCAACTTGCATTGAATGCTCCATGAAGCATAGTTCGAACTGCCATTGAGAGGAGGACTGACAAGGATGGTGTTTGGATTCTCATTGGAGTTGAGATACAAAGGATTCTCAACATCTTCAGTCTGATTCCGCTGCGTTGGGAGCGTTGATCGGTGGTTGATTCATTCGTGGTTGCGACGGCTGGCTGGCTTCTCCCATGCCGGTAACTGCTCCGGCCGTAGGATCTCCTTCCTTGCTCTTATACCATGTCGGAGATCAGCCAAGGAGAATGAACGGAAAAAGCAGAGAGGAATTGAGATAAGAGAATGATGAGAATGGTTTTCATTCATTCTGTTAGACGAATACAAGAAGAGCATATATACAAAGAAAGGGCGGCAAAAGCCGTTGGAACTGCCAAGATGATCAAAGACCAGAAGGCCCTCGACTAATTCACATTATCCCCTTCTACATCATGCTCTAATAGCTGGTCTTTTGGTTCTGATCATTGCGGCCCTAAGTCACATCTCTATTGTGTCTAAGGTCGATAGCTCAGCTAGTTATGTGATGCAGGTGGTGAAAATCCGACTACAACAGCGGAGAGGTTTAAGCCCTGAGCTCCAGAAGTACAAGGGGCCTATACAGTATATACACTGTGCCCGAATGATTGTTCGTGAAAACGGGATTCGTGGTCTGTGGGCAGGGCTGCCCCAACAGTTTATGCGAAATGGGACGAACCAGGCGGCAATGTTCACAGCCAAGAATGCATTTGATAATGGGAATGTCCTTCAGCCATGGCAGTCTATGATTTCGGGTTTCCTTGCAGGGACAGCTGGTCCTATATGCACTGGACCTTTCGACGTTGTGAAAACGAGGCTGATGGCTCAAAGCCGATCAGGGGGTGATTTGAAGTACAGAGGACTGTTTCATGCCATCTCAACTATATACACCGTACCGAAGAGGTATACGTGCTTTGTGGAAGGGGTTACTTCCCCGGCTTATGAGGATCCCGCCTGGACAGGCCATTGTGTGGGCTGTTTCTGACCAAGTGATTGGTTTGTATGAGAGAAGACATATACAAAACGCTGCGCTATAGCGTATAGGTAGCTCGACAATTACTCCACATTTCTCTCTCTTTTTCTTGTGGATTGTAGTTCCATTCTTTGGCAAAAGCGTGCTAGCTGTTTTGGCCACTTTTAGATTCCCTTAAATTAGTGGTAATGTCGAGTGAGGGACAGTTCTCTTGTCCCTGGCAAAATGGTATTTGAACACAATAAGATTAGAATAAAATATTCTAACAATATGAACTCCTTATCTTACAAGCACATGTTGATATTTGATAGTGATAATTTTTTCCCTACATGTTTTATGTGTTGTGAAATGTGTGTCGTAGGTTATCATGTGTAACTATTGAACAAAATATTAATATTTATTATATTTCTATAAAATACTTTGTAAACAAATATATATAACATACAGGGCCGGCCCCAGAGGGGCGGGCAACATGGGAACCCGCCCAGGGCCCAATGTTGAAAGGGCTCCCCTAACTTGGATTTTTATTTTTTTGATAATGTTAAGAGAAAAAAAAAATTTTATTGCATGAGCATATATTTGAACCCACAACTTCAAAATTACTATTTAACATTAAATTCACTTAACCATTACAATCATTTAATATAATAATTCAATTAATAGATACTTCATATATATAGAGAATACTAATTTTTTCAATGCGCGATGCGTAAAACTAATGCCCAACATTAGTATTCAATGTTAAAATCATAGTTATAATTTTTTAAAAATAAAATTTTATAAATTTTTAAAAAATTCACAAAGTTTATAGTTGTAGAATTCATATTATATATTTAAAAGTATATTAATAATTATGGTATGATTAATAATTTATTTTTACATATTCTTACATAATATCTACATATATTATTATAATTAAAGAAGGTAAGAAAATATATGGTGCATGCAAGTGCATTGTAAGAGTAATGGAAATAGATAATTGAAGTTATAACGGTAGGGCATTGTTGTCCAAAAAATAATATAGTACAACATTTATAGCTTAATGTATCAAAAAAAGATAACAGAAAACAGACATAAATGAAGGGTACCAACCTTCATTGACACTTAATATGTTTTTATTATTTTATTATTAGATTAAATTAATTTATAATTAAACTTCATGTAGGGGCCCAAAGTTTGAATGATCACTACTCCAGGATTAGTCCAACTATTTTTTTTTTTAATAAAGTCTTAAAAAAAATTATATGTAAATAAAAATTCAAAGTTATCCTTGAATTGTTTTCAATTAACACAATCTTTTGAACTATATATATATATATATATATATATATATATATATATATATATATATATATATATATATATATATATATATAAACACTTTAACTTTATATATTAAGGGCCCTTCTTTTTTACTTTGCCCCGGGCCTATAAAATGATAGGACCGGCCTCGATAACATATTTTGTAATATAACTTAGATATTTAATTACAAGATAATGTCTCTTCAAAAAAATGTTTTTATAATTGTTGTCTAAATCCATCTTTCTAAATCTATAAAATGATCTAAATATTTATAATTAACTCCAAAAAACTTGGACAGCATTCCTTTGATAGGAAATTTTATATCATACGTTATTTAATTAGTTGTACTATTAAGTTATTCAACGTCATAGAGAGATTACATAGTATGTACCCAAAAAAAAAAAAAAAAAAAAATACAAAGAGATTTTATAGCATCGATCTACTTTTTGATTATCTATTAGTGGTTTACTTCATTACGAAATTTAGATTGTATTATTTGTGCTCATTTTTTATTCCTATTTTGTTTGAATTGATGCGTCTCTTAAA
>NW_017618866.1:0-12754 GCF_001879475.1 Ipomoea nil
TTCCGGCGGCAGTGAATGTGTTTTGTTCGCCGTTTTTGGGGCTGTCTTGCCGGCAGTGATCGGCTCTCACCTGTGTTCTAGCCCTGTGGTGTCCAGCAGTTGTCTTCAACTGTCGCCGGGGTGTGGTCTGGGTTTCCGCATGCAATATACCATTTATATTGCGGTGGTGAGGAGCATGGATAAATGAGTTCACGTTGTGAGAGTTTGAGAGATCTATATGGACATTTAAAAACTCCGTTTAGGATTTTATTATGCAAAATAACACCGCACTTGAGCCCTTTTGGCTATCTTTAATTTGCTAGCCCACAGCTTTTGCATTAGCACAACATTTCAAGAAAAAAAAATGATGCAACTTTGACATGATTGTAAAAGTTCATGACATTATGACTTCATAGGTGACCTAACTTCTGTGTGTTTACATATATATGAGTTGCAACTTGCAAATTGACAAATTGTAACATGTAGGAATTAGATGTTGTTCTTCCTGCTTCAAGAGCATGTGGCTGGGAAACCACTTGTGATGTTTTGAATATCTATGTTATATGAAACGTATGAGATGGAGAACCATTCTTGGTGAAATCAGGAATTGGCAAATTTTACCACCTAGAATCTCAATTTCTGTGATTTCATTGTAGATGTGGCTGTTTCAATTTTACCCATTTTGTTTATTTTTCTAAAAAAAGTTTGCTTTTTTTTTTTTTTTTTTTGGTCAAACCTGCTAATTAATTTTTATTGAGGTGATATCTGTTTTTTAAAGACCATAAATACAATTAGAATCAGAAATTTGTTCTATTTCATCAAAGGGATTTACTTAAACTTCTGAAAGTTGATGTCAAAATTTGTATTTTGGCATGTTTTACTAAAGTGAGATTGAGGATGTTTTGCTTAGACAGAAATCAGACTCTTGTTCTTTTCATGAAATTTTAAATGTAAAGGTGAATAGTCGTGGGCATTCTCTCTAACTTACTCTTTGTTGGAATTTTTATTTTTCAATTCATTTAGATTTAATTTGGGTGATTTTATTTTATTTTCTTCACATTCAGAAATAAGTGTACAGTGGTTAGTATTAATTAAATTAATTGTATAAATTTATTTATTTATATATGTTGGATTGATAAAAGTGAAATGTGGCATATAATTAATATGAGTATGTGCTCAGGGCTCTTAATTGTTAAACTAGTTTCATTCTTGACTTCTCATCCCTTCAGTGTTATGCACACACCCACCTCTAGTAACGCACACATCCTAAACTCCATACTTAGATGTGTGCGTTGTATTTATTGGGTGTGTGCTCCGAGCCATGGGATATCCAAACTACGACTATTCTCTAATGTGGTTATTTCTGCATACTTTTGGATAACGGTTGTGGATTTTCACCTTCATCCAAAATTAAATACCATAACGTGAGGTGATTAAAAAGATGCACACTCCATAACACAAAAATGCACACACCAACTTTTAAAAAATACGACATGATGCAAAGTCCATTGTCATGCTAACGCATACACCACCACTAATTCGTGCACACACCTATGCAACAACTTTAAAAAAAAAAAAAACCAAAACAAAACAAAACAAAAAAAAAAAAAAACAAAATTGCAAACAAACCCCTATACAAAAATTAGATTCATATAGTTGGGTTTTGTTGGTTATGTAATTTCAATAAACTTGCACAAGCCTAAAAAGCCCAAAAATACACACACATTGTTGCAATGCTTACTAAAACAAACTGTTATACACATGCCACAATGAAGTAACGCACATGCTAAAAAAAATAAAAAACACATACAAATACACGCCCCCAACGAAACACCCAAACAACCCATCCAAAGCACTCTTAGACTTTGCACACGCTCACCTACATAAACGCAACCCATCATCGCATCACAAATAAATAAATAAATAAATAACAACATGATGCAAAGTTCCATTGGCAGAAATTTGCACACGCTTTTCCACACAAATGCACACATCATCGTAAAAAAAAAAAAAGAAAAAAAAAATGACGCAAAATTTCATTGCCTAAAATTTACACATGTCATACCACACAAATGCACACACCACCGTAAAATAAAAACTTAACAACAAACCGCATGATGCAAAGTTCCATTGCCAAAAATTTGCACATGACATACCATACAAATGCACACATCAGCGTAATAAATAAATAAATAAATAAACTACAAAAAATGGCATGATGCAAAGTTCCTTTGCTAAAAATTTGCAAACGCCAAACCACAAAAATGCATACACTACCGTAAAAAAAATTAAAAAATAAAAAATAAAAAATAAACAAAATGACAACATGATGCAAAGTTTCTTTGCTAGAAATTTGCACAGGCCCTACCCCACAAATGCACACACCACCGTAACACATACAAAATCTCAGATTACTATTTCTTCTTGGCACGTTCTTCTTTCCAAAATCTCAAAATACAAAAAAAAAAATATAATTAACTATTACCATTGATAGGATCCCTTATATTATGTAAAGATTCTATTTCAATTATAACCAAAATTAAATACCATAATAGAATTACTCTTACACCCTTCTCTTTTAAATCTATACTTAAAAAATAATTGCTATTTGACTTGAATCCTATCCATCCCGTTGAAAATTTATTAATGGATGAGATGAGATCTCTATGTAGGTGACCTCATGGGAACCGCAGCCTATAGTTCAAGTACGGCAATGTCTTACGGTGCGGCGGTGCGGCGTCACCAATAATTCAACAAATATACACTATCAGCGTTAGGAAAATACACCACAAAACACACACAAATTATGTATGCATCACTAAAAACACACCATTATATGTGATTAAAAACACCATACAATGTTCGGAAATACACCATTGGGGGTAGTGAGTTATATGATTATTTTTTTGGGTCTGTTGTGTATTTTTTGGTCTTTTTTTTATCATTTCATTGTGGTGTGTTTTCCTTCCACTGTTGGTGTATTCTGACATTCCGCCGCACTGTCGCACGGGAAGACCCCGCCGCATTTGAACTTGCTTATATATATATATATATATATATATATATATATATATATATATATATATATATATATATATATATGTTGGTGATAATGAACCAAAATTGATTTAATATCCCAAAAATAATATTTATATATACACACACAAGTATATAAAATATTATTGGATATTTATCCGAAATATATATATACACATAAATATATATAAAACGGATCCAAATGTTATATATATACATGTATATCTACGAAAAAGATATACCAATATATATCAACCAAAATTGGAACTAATAATCCTCAGATTATAAGTCCAATCCAACGAAAATATCAAAAGAGGGAGAACGGATTTTTGCTTAAAAGCATAATCCAAAACAAGAAAGAAGGAGAAGGAAGAAAGAATAGTACGAGTTAGGCGAGATGCCTTTCTTTCCTTAAAACCTTATTTGCCACCTCCCAAAAGTGCTAAGAGCGTTGTGGCCTAGGTTTCCCAGGATAAAACGTACAACGGTTCGACGTTTGAGCACCCAAACGAACGAACCCGGCGAACAAGAGCATGGGCAAAACGCAACTTCAAGAATGGAGTAGGAGCAGAATTTTAAGAGGAAAAGAGAATTTCTTTGTGTGTGTTCTTGTGTTGTTTCTCACTTTCTTTCTATCACTTTGCCAAAAAGGTTGCTCCCACAACATGTTTATATAGGAGATTGGTACTAAATAGCATCATCATGACACATTAACCAACATAAATTCAATTTAAAAATTGAATTATAACGTTTGAAACGGTCGTACTTATTATCGAAATAATATCAACGGTCACGAACTTAATATCTGATTAATTCGTACCGACCATAACGACCAGTTTTAAAAATATCTGAGTGATCGAAAAGTCCGTACAAACCCAAAAATTTAACAAATTGGGACCAAAAAACCACACCCCGAGTGGTCCGCAAGCACTGAAACGGTGCAGCACGAAATGAGCTCACGAAAGGAGCTCATTTCTCCCAAGCACGAAACTGTGATCAAAAGCACGAATTTGTGCTTTAAATCCCAAATTCCACTTAAGCTTTTCCCAAAGCTTAACCTCTCGTGCTTAGTTATTTAAGCATTTGAAAGCTTAATTAATCCATTTAATCTTACATAACCAAATGAACTTTCATGCTGCACCTTTCGTCCATGCATCATTAAGCCACGAAACGTGCATTCCAATTCCAAAACTTTATAATAAGCTTTCAAAGCTTAATCCACTTAAGCTCACAACACCACCTTTCGTGCAGTGCAACGAAAGTTATTAGAATGCTAATTTTAATTAGCATCTAAACTTAAGTTTTTGACTTCTTTCAAATAGGTTCACTTTGAGAATCAATTTCTCATTCACTTATTACCCATTTTGAGCGTACATTATATCGAATTCTTTGTCTCACTACGAAGAACCCGAATCCACATTGACCCGGCCCAAATCGAAAGTGGATCCTACATATATTTGTACCACAAAATAATCACTCAAAATGCCATTTTAATGCTATTTTTAAACAATCCCCCACATGAATAAAAATTGATTTTCAGGGTATTTTGAAATCGGAAACAACTGTGTTCAATGGTTGATCCCTGGATAGGATAGGTAGGGATCACTATACCCTTTGAACCATCCCTTGTGAAGACATATTTACTCTACTGGCTGTACGGTAGAACGCGATGTCTTTGAACCGACTGTCGTTTGTGTAGACGATGACATATCTCACACAGGAACCTCCCAACCATGCTCTGTTCTCATGAGTGTACCCATTTTGGTCGTGGGTCACCGTCCTGGTTCTGCAAGAGTTTGTGAAGAATTGTGCCCATCAATTCTCCTTTGAAGCGACCCTCACTTCTCTCTCACATAGATGATTCTTTTCCGAGTATCCCGCATACTCACACATGTCAACCGACATTCGAATCATTAAAGCATCAACATTATAACCTTGCGCGGGAGCCACTGTTTCTAACGAGGAGTGGTAGGGAGTCTAAGACCCCCACAGTGACACGCTCCGTTCCATAATTTAGTTGTCCCATTGAACCTAGGTGTCAGCTAGGTTGGGTATCCACTATAGAACTTTTAGTCCAAGGGCTTTATACCCATTTCTCATTCCAACTTCTCCACAACTAATTGCTTACCCTCGGGTTAATGAGTTAGCGGCCGCTACGTTATCTTTTGACATCACGTAGTCAATAGAGATAACCCCTGTTGTGAGAAATTGTTTTAATGATATTATGTCAACGACTTATAAGTCTAGACTTACCATTCTACATCTAACTCTGTACTTAACCAATTTTTGGCTTGACTATCGCAATGCACACAAATTGGAGGTACGAGTTTACCAGTAGGAACATTCTCAATATAATGGCATAGCCATTCGGCCTACTCGCTCGTGACACGAGTGTAAGGCTCTCAGCTTTGATCCCGTCATGGATCTTAACTATCACAAATCGTTTCAAGAATTTCCAGACAACCAACTGCACTGGCCTATGTAAAGACGTAGCCTTTAATGGACTTAGTGTCCTTTGATATCCGTGCTATACTATCCAAGTACAGCTAGATATCCCACGTAGTGCAGTCCAAAGTCACAAGCATAACTCTCGTAGTGCAGTCCTTTGTTATCTCATAACTCTCACTATTGCCTTCTAGTGCGTAATACTAGGGTTACTCGTATGTCTACCGAGTTTGTTAACCGCTAAGGCAATGTTCGGCCTAGTACAACCCATTAGATACAATTAAACTTCCAATAATCTGAATGTATTCTCCGTGAGAAGTACAATCCTCGTGATTAATGACTAGTTATACGTTAGTATTTAACGGTGTCTCCAAGCCACTTGATTATCATCCTTTCAAGGATTCAATTAACTCGGTGAGATTGGCTAACCACAAGACCATACAGTCTTCTCACGATTTTAATCTCGAAGATTAAATCTGCCAAACCCACACCTCTGATCTCATGTCAAATCTCAAATTTAACATGTTCTTGGTAGAATTGATACTGTGATCGTTACTACCCACGTTGAGTTTATCGTGTATAGACAAATAGTGATAACCTCGTGTATCGTACGCATTATGTAGACATTTATCACATTTGTTTATACTAAACTCGTGACACATTATTGTATGATCAAAACTTACATGCCAAATACTAAGGCAATTGTTTCAAACCTTACAATGATCTCACCAATTACACACTTTCTTTCCATAGCGCGGAACCACAAAACCCTCGGGTTGTTCCATGTCTATTAAGAAAGCGATACATCTGTTTCAATAAACTTCCAAGTCTCACTAAACAGCTCTTGGGAAGTATCATCCTAATGGATTTCATTCTCATCACAAGAGAATATATATTGAAGTAATTGTGGCACTCGCGTCGCATGTAATCTAAAATTACAAGCCCGGCCATTTTACTTCAATATAACCAACCGGTTTTATCTTCCGACTAGTGGTCCACTTAGGATCCCGAGGTTTTACAACCTGGAGGAAGAACAACCAGTTCCAAGTATGATTCTCTAAGATAGAATCTACTTCACTCTCGGTAAACTCTCTCGGGTTGGTCCACCTATAGAAGTCAACACTTCTACATACGTTCGAGGCTCATTTTCTAACAACCATGTCAAAAAATTCAATTTATTTTCTAGTAAAACAAGTTAGACTGTGCGCATCACATTCTAACATGTACGTTAGAAAATCTGGACGAAAGGATTTTTCAATCATAGCTCTCTTGCTACGTTTAGCTTTGAGCTCGGGTTCTCTTTCATACCCTTCAACCATAGCTACGTCGAAGGTTCATTTCAACGTGCTAGGTCCTTTTATTGAACCTTCACAGAAATACATCTTCAAATAACGATGAGTTTCTTGATTCAATTTATCGTGTTCTTATGTACATCCAAGTTATAAGACTCGTGTACTAAGAACCCAATTTACGCCTTTGGCAAGACACCCCCACATTTCAGGCATTTGTAGGAAAGCATCCTACGTACCCACAATTCATATGAATTTCATGCGGGTAACCTTATTTAAAAGGTACTTACTTGTCCAAAGTATTGTCTCACCCCACATACCTTGAGGTAGACCCGAACTTATCAACGTCTTGATATTCTACGTTCGGCAATAACGTTCGATTGAGGTGAATACCGTGTCGTACGCTTGAGTACGATACCAATGCTTTCGCAGAAATCACCAATGGTGTTTCATATTCACTACATCGATCATTCGTAACCTTGTTAATCCATGATTAATTTGGTTTTTCTCTTTTTATTCTAATAAAGAATAAACATGTGCTACTTGTTAGCACATCTCGTAGAAGCTAACAGATTAGCCTTTACAAGTCTATTCGGTTTTTGACCGAAAAGCTACAAACCCGAATCAGTGCTTCCGAAATTGAAGCATGAATCACTGCTTAGTAATAAGCACGAAACATGCTACACAAAACACGAATCATTGCTGCCAAACAAACGCACCGATTCCAAAGCAACCTCTATTGCTTTAACTTATAAACTCACAACAACATTCAGTTGCTTAATTTATAATTCCAGTGCTACTTAGCACTAGGATTATTAGTTAATTACACAATTAACCAAACCTCCTTTCGTGCTAATCATATAACACTTTTTACAATACTAAATTTAATTAGCCTTTTGTATAATGCTAATTCAGCATTTTGGATGTCTAGTGCTATTAAGCAGCAAAATTAGCATTTCAACAATGCTACGTTTAATTAGCAATTTTCGTTAAGCTCAAGCTTAATTTTAACGTCCCGACAATTTGTCTCAAATCACCTTTCATACTAGTATAATTTAGAATTTTGATCAAGTTAATTATAACACAATTAACAAGAACAAATCAACTAAATTTTCGACTAGTTGAATCAAACTCATATAATCGTTCTTAGAATATTATATAAAATATTCAACACTTGAGTTGTGACGCTCACAATTATATAGTTATCCCAATTTTTGACAAATTGATCCTACTTTGAAATCTGTATCGTTCAACATGAACTAGAACCGAAGTCCTTTTACGGGATTTCAAACATGTAACACGCTTGTTACATTTCGTTCTGGCCGTTACGCCATTTTAGCATTTTTTTCCACATAATGCTCCGTGATGCACTACGCACCCATGTTGAATCATTTCATATATTTGACATTATTCCAGCAAATAATTCGTATGTACCAAGATTCAACTCAATGGGACAATTATATTTTTATTCAAATAAAAATATTACAAGGATACTACTAATTTTATTCAAAATAAATAAATAGGAAAAACTACATTGGAAACAAATTCCTTATTCCTATCTCGTAGTAGTCCTTCAACCCGTGTGCCTTGTTCCATTTTCAAACCGTCCACTCCACGAAGGGTGGTTCATAGCGCGCATCGGGGGTACCTCGGTTGTTACCTCACTCGTCCAACCATCCACATATTTTGAACATAGCGAAATTGTCCTCAACCTTCTCACCAGGATGACGGTTCGCTTCATAGTGGCATTTTTCCTTCTTCTCATAATCTTCATGAAAGCTAAGCTTCCGCTTGTCTTTCCTTTGATTATCGTTGAAGACATTGGTCACACTACAACAGTCCTCAGACCATGTAGTCATTACACCATCATAGGATCCTTCGTGCCTTTTAGCCGATCCACTAGACAACACAATAGGTACCAATTGTGTGACATTAGCCACAAGTCTACCGGATCGTGAACCAAGGTTCTCCGGAGCACTATGGTGTGATTTAGCAACTCCTATAGAAACATCATTTCCAACGTTGCTGCTGTTAGGAATAAAGTGTAATGGTTTTGATATGCCAAATTTGTATTTGTAGATCCCCCAATTTTATTTATAGGTCTAGTAGAGTCTTAGACCGTGATCGGGAAATTATTTAATTATGAAAAGAGAAAAACAGAGGAAAATGGATGAAAATAGAAGAAGAAGATATAAAGCCGAAAATCAAGAATTTGTCTGGAGAAAATGACAAATTGAAGAAGAAGATGAATGATACAATATTCACGTCGCTACTACTCAAAGAAGATATCCCAGAAGAATTTTCGTGAAGAAAATTAATATTGGAAGAATGCATGAAATTGACTTGGAGATCAAGCATCTATGGAAAGAAAGAAGTACATCAAATGTGATTGGAGATTTAATCAAAAGCTGTACGGATGAAGTGGATGATGCTTGATATATAATCCGAAATGGCTCAAGTTTGAAACTCACCATCAACAATTTTACAAGGTAAAATTTGAGAAGTCAAATTAAATTAATCTGATGGAGTTGGGCGCTAGTTTAAGCTTTGGGCGCCGATTACAAGTGGAAATTGGGTGGCAATTGAGATGCAATTGCACTTGGGAGCCGAGCCGATTTCATAGAAATTGAAATTGGGAGCTAGTTCATAGAAATTGAAATTGGGAGCTAGTTCGAAGCAATTGAAATTGGGAGCCAGTTTCAGAGGAATCAAAATCAATTGAAATTGGGAGCCAGTTTCAGAGAAATCAAAATCAAGCCAATGTAGAATTGAAAAATTGAAAGGTTTCAGAGGAATCAAAATCAATTGAAATTGGGAGCCAGTTTCAGAGAAATCAAAATCAAGCCAATGTAGAATTGAAAAATTGAAAATGGGAGCCAATGTAGAATTGAAATTGGGAACCAATTGAGGTTGTAGTATGGGATGCAATTTCAAAGTTGGGGACCGAGCCAGTTTCAGAGGAATCAAAATCAATTGAAATTGGGAGCCAGTTTCAGAGAAATCAAAATCAAGCCAATGTAGAATTGAAAATGGGAGCCAATGTAGAATTGAAATTGGGAACCAATTGAGAGCCAATGTAGAATTGAAATTGGGAACCAATTGAGGTTGTAGTATGGGATGCAATTTCAAAGTTGGGGACCGATTGAAAATGGGAGCCAATGTAGAATTGAAATTGGGAACCAATTGAGGTTGTAGTATGGGATGCAATTTCAAAGTTGGGGACCGATTCAAAGAAGACATGGAGATCAAATTGAATTGAGATGAAATTCAAATACCAGGAGAAGTCTGGGAGCCAATTTCAAAGTCAAAGTCAACAATTCAAATTGGGAAGCAATTGAAAGCACCAGGAGCAGTTGGGAGCCAATTGCAAGTCAAAGTCAATTGGGAGCCAATTACAATGGAGAAATTCAAATTGGGTGCCAATTACAAGCCAATTGAAATTGGGTGTCAATTACAAAGGAGAAATTCAAATTGGGTGGAAGTTCAAAGCCAGTTTGAAGTCTGAGAACACCCAGACGTGAGAATGAAGAAGATGAAGCAGAACTTACAGTGAAAAAATATTCTCACAAGGAAAATACTAGTCTAACTAGTATGGGATTAAAATAAAGATTATTTTGAATCCCAAAGATACAAGGACCACTTCAGAGCTAATCAGAGAAGCCATTCTACACCAAAACTGAGACCCAGATATTTCCACTCAACGTAAAACCAGAGGAATATCAGATGAAGTTTGGGAGCTCATTTACATGGAGATGAAACTCCATCAACGGCTAGCTTATCTTCTTCTGACATTTTTGCAGAAGATAAGATAAGATCTCTAACAAAAGATACAAGATTTCAAAAATGAGAGCGTCTCTTTCCAACGGACAGATTCTCATTACCAGCTAAAATGATGAAGATGTGAAGACTTGAAGAACGGAGCAGAGAAAAATATACAAGAGCAGAAAATTCGAATCCATCAAAGGGATCGAATAGAGCAATTAAGCTTGAAAGAGCATAGAGCAAAAATCTCATTTGTACAGAGCATACCAAAAATCTTCAAGTGAGAAGTGAGAAAAGAAAAAGAACTCAGAGAGCTTCAAAAGAGAAATATTCTTAGAGTTCTTAAACAGAGCAAAACAGAGCATAAATATCAAGTGCTTTACTTGATATATTCAAAGAGAGAAAACACTCAGAGCTGTCAAGAGAAATCATTCCAGAGTGTTTATCTTCATCAAAGAGACCTGCGCATCATTGAAGATCATCTACAGAGTCTCAGAAGTTGGAAGCAAGACAACACTTGTTTTGGAGCAAAACAAGAGAAGGGAGGAAAGTAGCACGGAGCTGTGAAATCCTGGATTGTCACACGGAGCTGTGAGATCCGAAGCAGTAGTGTCGGAGGCACTGGGCGTGATTGGTGTGGGCTTTGTGATCAAAGCACCAGATCACGGGATACGTTTCTACCGGAGTGTGGAAGACGGGGGGGAAAGTAACGCGGAGTCGTGAAATCCTGGGATAGTAGCGCGGCGACGTGAAACCCGAAGCAGCAGTGTGGTGTCACTGGGCGTGATTAGTGCGGGCTTTGTGATCAAAGCACTAGATCACGGAAATTCATTGTATCTTGGAACCAAGGAGTGGTAGATATAGTGAATTGGCTCTTGGAGAAAAGAGCAAGTGGAGTAGGAGGATTACACCACCTCGCGAACCACTATAATTGTCTTATGTTCTTTACTGCTTTCTTTACATACTGCTCTTTACATATTCGCTCTCACGAAGATATACTGCTCACACAATCTCACACACACTTTATATTTATTTATTTCCGCTGTGCACCATACTCTAACAATCTAGTTAAGAGTTTTGGTTTATCTCTGTCTTACCAATTGTTGTGCTGTGCGAAAAAAGTTTGAAAGTCTATTCACCCCCCCCCCCCTCTAGACTTTCACCTTACCTCTTTTGGGACCAACAATTGGTATCAGAGCGGGTGCCTATCCGAGTCAGAATTTGTCTCTAACTGATACCAACAATTGGTATCAGAGCCTGTAGGCCTATTTGAGTCAGTTTGTACCAACCTTTGGTATTTAAATACGTTGCCCAACTGGGTTAACTGTTTTTGACTGCTAGGCTGATCCATTCTACAAAGTGTGTGAATTGGATTAATCTTTCATATCTCTCGTGATGATGATGAGGAAAGATTTAGCTCAAAATCTATTATTCTCTCTTGATAAATTTGATGATTGGAAAGTTCGTATGCAGGTACACTTATCGGCTTTACACGATGAAATGTGGGAAGTTATTTCCACTGGCCCTATAGAAATATTAAAAATCAATTACGGCATTTGTTATATCCCCGGATGCTCCACAGTACGTACAAAAGCCAAAACCGGAATGGACATCGGACGATAGAACGCGGAATAATCTTGACAATATTGCCAAGGATATTCTATTCAAAGCCGTAGATGATACAATATTTCGAAGATCCGAAAGTGTGCCACTGCCAAAGAAATATGGGAAACTCTCTCATCAAGATTGGCGAAGGAGATGAACAAAGAAAGGATAATAAGCTCACAATCGCCATGAAGAAGTTTGAAGATTTCAAAATGCTCTCAAATGAAAGTGTTGCAGACATGGAAGCTCGAATAATCAAAGTTCTTGGAGAGATTAGTGATCTTGGCAAAAATATTAGCCAAAAAGAAATTAATCTCAAAATTCTACGAGGCTTACCATCTGCATGGGATATGAAGGTTACGGCTATGCGCGATCACCGAGATCTAAGAATGTTGTCAACAGACAAATTATTTAGTGATCTAAAAGCATATGAGTTCGAAATGAAGGCCAAAGATGATGATGTACATGAAGCTCGAATTCTGCTCTAATGGCCGAACAACCGTCAACCTCCAGGTCAGTAGAAATAATGTTGATTTTATGATTGACGAACAATTTGCCCTTTTTGTCAAAAAGTTTAGAAGGTTTATGCGAAAAGGAGACAACAAAAATTCTGCTCGTGGAAAATTCATCTCTCGCAT
>NW_017618867.1:2500-12832 GCF_001879475.1 Ipomoea nil
CATATGCGGAACGAGTGTGCCTAAGTTGCGGACTCATGCGGAACGAGTGCGCCTAAGTTGCGGACAGTTGCGGAACGAGTGTGCCTAAGTAGCGGACAGTTGCGGAACGAGTGTGCCGAAGTTGCGGACTTGTGCGGAACGAGTGTGCCGAAGTAGCGTGCCTACGTTGCGGACTCATGCGGAACGAGTGTGCCTACGTTGCGGGCATATGCGGAACGAGTGTGCCTAAGTTGCGGACTCATGCGGAACGAGTGTGCCTAAGTGCCGGACTTGTGCGGAACGAGTGTGCCTACGTTGCGGGCTCATGCGGAACGAGTGTGCCCAAGTTGCGGACTTATGGGGTACGAGCGTGCCTAAGTTGCGGACTCATGCGGAACGAGTGTGCCTAAGTGCCGGACTTGTGCGGAACGAGTGTGCCTACGTTGCGGGCTCATGCGGAACGAGTGTGCCCAAGTTGCGGACTTATGGGGTACGAGGGTGCCTAAGTTGCGGACTTATGCGGAACGAGGGTGCCTAAGTTGCGGGCTTATGCGCAACGTTGGTGCCTAAGTTGCGGACTCATGCGGTACGAGGGTGCCGAGGTTGCGGAATTATGCGGTACGAGGGTGCCGAGGTTGCGGACTTATGCGGAACGAGGGTGCCGAGGTTGCGGAATTATGCGGTACGAGGGTGCCCAAGTTGCGGAAAGTTGCGGTACGAGGGTGCCCAAGTTGCGGAAAGTTGCGGTACGAGAGTGCCCAAGTTGCGGAAAGTTGCGGTACGAGAGTGCCCAAGTTGCGGAAAGTTGCGGTACGAGGGTGCCCAAGTTGCGGACTTATGCGGAACGAGGGTGCCGAGGTTGCGGACTTATGCGGTACAAGGGTGCCGAGGTTGCGGACTTATGCGGTACGAGGGTGCCGAGGTTGCGGACTTATGCGGTACGAGGGTGCCGAGGTTGCGGACTTATGCGGTACGAGGGTGCCGAGGTTGCGGACTTATGCGGTACGAGGGTGCCGAGGTTGCGGAAAGTTGCGGTACGGGTGTGCCGAGGTTGCGGAAAGTTGCGGTACGGGTGTGCCGAGGTTGCGGAAAGTTGCGGTACGGGTGGGCCGAGGTTGCGGAAAGTTGCGGTACGGGGGTGCCGAGGTTGCGGAAAGTTGCGGTACGGGGGTGCCGAGGTTGCGGAAAGTTGCGGTACGGGTGGGCCGACGTTGCGGAAAATTGCGGTACGGGTGGGCCGACGTTGCGGAAAATTGCGGTACGGGGGTGCCGAGGTTGCGGAAAGTTGCGGTACGGGTGGGCCGAGGTTGCGGAAAGTTGCGGTACGGGTGGGCCGAGGTTGCGGAAAATTGCGGTACGGGGGTGCCGAGGTTGCGGAAAGTTGCGGTACGAGGGTGCCCAAGTTGCGGACTTATGCGGTACGAGAGTGCCCAAGTTGCGGAAAATTGCGGTACGGGGGTGCCGAGGTTGCGGACTTATGCGGAACGGGTGTGCCGAGGTTGCGGAAAGTTGCGGTACGGGTGTGCTGAGGTTGCGGAAAGTTGCGGTACGAGGGTGCCGAGGTTGCGGAAAGTTGCGGTACGAGGGTGCCGAGGTTGCGGAAAGTTGCGGTACGAGGGTGCCCAAGTTGCGGACTTATGCGGAACGGGGGTGCCGAGGTTGCGGACTTATGCGGAACGAGGGTGCCGAGGTTGCGGACTTATGCGGAACGAGGGCGCCCAAATTGCGCACAGTTGCGGACGGATGCGGAAAATATCACGCAACAGAGGTTTACCCGCCTGCCACCCCAGTACTTTTACGACGGTTCTGTGTTATGCCTTGGCCTATGTCGTTTTACGTCGTTCTCGTGCCAAAATGGCATATACATTTGTTTTAGAGCTTATTGTACTATTTAATTAGTGAGGCAAACGATATGCCATATATTCCTCTCACATTCCCAACAATCCCAAGTACTTGGCTAAGTCAGACAAGGAACTTTGGCGGACAGCTGGGCATAAATTTGGACATCGTCGTTTTCAATGAAATAATCATCCAAACGCTTTGAAATTTACCAAGCATTGTTAAAATGCTCTAAACTAAAGGACCATGCAATAACATTTGAAAAAAAATGCACGGAACCACCCGAAATGACCGTGTGATTTACGGGACAAACCGTGTCTACTGCTGTCACTGGGGTTTTTTTTTTTTTTAACTACTATAGGGGGGGTATGGTAGTTGAGGTGCCGGTCGACTTTTTTCGGAACGTGTTGGGACGGGCCCCCCTCGTCCCGTAGGCCTCGTACGAGTGTTCCCGCCGCTCGTACGTATTATTGGGGACCGGCATAGACCCATCGGAGTCGCAAGGCGGGGCGGCGCACCGGACGGAGACGGACATGCAAAAAAACATCATTGGCACGTGAATTCGGTCAATCGAGCAAACGTGAATCTGCAATATACCGTCAGTAGGTTGTGAGTTGCCGAGGCACGTGTCCAATCGTCTAGTAAGCTGTTCGTTAACGAATTACGGTGCGCCGTAGGGGCGGAGGGCGGGCGTTCGCAATGAACCCGCCCAGCGTAGCGCAGTGCAGCGTACGTGTCGTCGGGCGGGGGGGGACCGACCGCGCAAGAGGATAGAAATATTGTATTGCTCGAGGCCTTTCATTCCTCGAGGGCTTCCTCCACAGCACTCGTTCGACGACACGTCCGGATCTGACCGAGACGGACATGCAAAAAAACGGCCGTGGAACAAGTTGGGCAAAAAAACAACCGTGAATCTGCAATATACCGTCAGGAGGCTTGTAAGTTACCGACACCAGTGTCCACCCGTCTAGTAAGCTGTCCGTTAAAGGATGATTGTGCGCTCGCTACGAATCTGCCCAAGCGCAACGGGCGTTGCGAGCGGCGGACGGGGGGCTGACCACCTCGCAAGAGGGAGGGGGGGGAGGGATCGAGGACGGGCACTCCTCGAGGGCTTCCGCCACCCGAGGGCGCGACGGACGCACAACCAATGCGGACGGCGAGAGGGAAATTCGGGAGGACCCGGAACGATCGACGCGGGGCACGGAGGGAGACGGACATGCAAAAAAACGGCGGGGCGCGGGGGCGCGGTCAATCGAGCAACCGGGAAGCTGCAACAGACCGGAGGGGGGGAGGGACCGAGACCCGGCCAACCGGCGAGTAAGCGGGCGGGAGAGGAGGAGGGGCGCCGGACGGACGGGGGGGCGGACCCACCGCGCAAGAGGGAGGGGGCAGGGAGCGAGGGAGGCCACGCCGCGAGGGCTCCGCCACCGCACCCGAGGGCGAGACGGACGCACAACCAATGGGAGCGGCGAGAGGGGAAGGCAAGGGACCGGGCGGACCGAGCGACGCGGGGGCGCCGGCCGGGGACGGCCAGCAGCGGGGGGGACGCGGGCACGGAGGCGGCCGGGCCGGGGCCGAGCGAGCCGCGGCGAAGCGAGGGGGCGGGGGGGCGACGCGAGACGGGGGGGAGGGGGAGCGGCGGGGCGGCAGGGGGAGCCCGGCGCGAGCAGCGACGGCCGGCCAAGCACGCCGCGGCAGACAAGACGACACAAGGGCGCAAGGCCGGGGCGCACGACGGGGCCGGGGGCAGACCGCGCACGGCACGGACGGCGGAACGGAGGGGCAGGGCGGGCGCGCGCGGCGGCGCAACACGCGGGGAGGGGCGCGGGACGAACGGAGAAGGCAGCGCCACGGGCCACGGCGGGCGCGAAGCGGCGCGGCGGCCGGGGCACGAGGGCGACGGGCCGAGCGCGCGGAGGCGGCCACCGGAGGGCAAGGGGCGGCGAGCGCCAAGCGGCCCGGCCCGACGCGGGGGGACGACGCAAACGGGCGCCGCGAGCGAGCCAGCGGGCGGGCGCGGCGCCAAGCCCGCGGGCCGAGGAGCGAGCGGGAGACGGGGCGGACCGGCGGGCGCGGCAGCGACGGCGGCGAGGAAGGCGACCGGGGGGAGCCGGCCAGGAGGCAGAGGCGGGCGCAAAGAGGAAGCCAGGCAGGGGGAAGGAGGAACGAAGGCAGACGGGGAAACGGCGAAGGGCGCAGGAAAGCAGGGAGAGGGGGGGAGGGGACCGACGACGCGGAGAACCGGAGGAAGGCGAGAGCGAAGACGGGCAACAAACCCCGACGGCGGGAAGGGAGGCAGGGAGGAGAGAAAAGGGCGACGCGGGCGGGCCCGGGGCGGCGAGGAGGCAGGAGAACGCGACGGAGCGCACGGCCGGAGCGCCGGCGACGCAGCAGGCAAAGGGCGGCCCGAGCAACGGGCGAGGGGAGGAGAGGGCCGACCAGGGGGGACGGGGGACGGAGAAGGAGGGGGCGAGGCCGGAGAGGGAGCCGGAGAAACGGCGACCACAGCCAAGGAAGGCAGCAGGCGCGCAAAGGACCCAAGCCGGACACGGGGAGGGAGGGACAAGAAAGAACAAGACCGGGCGCGAGCGAGGCGGGAAGGGGAAGGAGGACAAGCGAAAGCCCGGAACGAGGAGCCAGGGGAGGGCAAGGGGGGCCAGCAGCCGCGGGAAGGCCAGCGCCAAGAGCGGAGAGGGAAGGGGGGCAGGGAAAAAGCGCGGAGGGGGACGGGGGGAGGGGCCGGCCGGGCCGCCCCACGGGGGGCACCGGGCGGCGCGGCCCGGCGGCGGCGAGGCGCGCCGGGCCGGAAGGGGCCGGGGGCGGGCCGCCGGCGCGGGGACGGGGAAGAAAGGAGAGGGCGCAAAGCAAGCCGACGCGCGGGAGACAGGAGCAGGGAGAACAGGAGAGGAGGGCGGGCCGAGGACGGGGGCCGGCGGGAGCGGAGGAAGGAGGAACAGGGACAGGCGGGGGCAGGCGGAGGCAGAGGCAGAGGGGAAAGGCGGGGAGGGAGGAAAGACGAACAACGGCGAAAGCAGGGGCCAAGGAGGGGGCAGGAAGCAAGAACGAAAGGGGGGGCGCGAAGACGAGCAGAGACCGGCCGAGGCGCAACCAGAAACGAGGCCGACCAGGGAGCGGCGGAGGGGGCGGGGAGGACGCCGCCGGCACCGGAGGAGAAAGCAAAGGCGGGGGGGGCCGGGGGGAGGAGGGGCGCAAGGCGGAAACGGAAAGGAAGGGACGGAAGGGCACCACCAGGAGGGGAGCCGGCGGCGGAAGGGGACGCAACACGGGGAAACGGACCAGGGCCAGACAGAGGAAGGAGGGACAGACGGAGAGCGCGGGCGAGAGGCGAGGGGGGGGGGCAGGGCCGGGCGGAGGGGGGGGAGCGAGGGGGCGGGGGAAGGCCGGGAACGAACGAGACCGCAGCCGGCGAACGAGCGAGGCGGAGGGAGCCCGCCGCGGCCAGCGGCGGAGAGGGACGACGGCCGGGCAAGCCGCGGAAGGGGGAGGCAAGAACAGGGCGGGGAGGCCCGGAGAGGGGCGGGGCCGCACGCGCGCGACACGGAGGGAGGCAACGAGCAGAGAGCCGGGGCCGACAGGCCCGGGAAGCGGGGAAAGGGCAGCGGGAGGGGGAGAGAGCAGGGCAAGGGGGGGCGGCAACGAGGAAGGCCGAGGAAGCGCGAGGCAGCAGCGCGCGGGGACGACGGCCCGGCCCGGGGGACACACCGCCCGGCGCGCCGACCGAGGGAAGGAGCCGGGGAAGGGGGCGGAGCGCGGCGACGGGGCGGGGCGCGGCCCGCGACGGCGCGAGAAGGCCACGGAACCGGAGCAGGGAGAGGAAGGAGAAGGCGGAACAAGGGGCCGGAGGGGAACCGGCGGAAGGAGCAGGGGCGAAACCGGGCACAGCAGAACGACGGGAGAACACGGGGGGAGGCACGAGCGGCGGCCGGAGACGCGGCGCGGGCGAGCAACCAACCCCCGGCGCGGAACGCGCCAAGGAAGACCGCAGCGAGAGGGCCGGCCGCCCGGGCACCGGGAGCGGAGCGCGCGGGGCGGCGGCGGCGGACGGAACAAAAGACGACGCGCGGCAACGGAGAGCGCGGCGCGCGCAGCGAGGAAGAACGGAGCGAAAGGCGAGACGGGGGGGGAAGGGCAGAAGCCCGGGAACCAGCGAGGCGGGGAACGCAAGGGGCGCCCGAAGCCGGGAGGCCGAGGGCACGGCGGCCGGGGCGGCACGCAGCGCGGCGCCCCCCCGGCGCGGCCCCGCGGCCGAGCGGGGGGAGCGGAGGGGGGCCGCCCGGGCGCCCCGAACGCGGGGCGCGGCGGGCGCAAAGGCGAGGCCCGGGCGGCGGACGGCACGGCGAGGGGGGCGGACCCAGCGGGCAGAGCGCCGCGCCGGGCCCCCGGCGGCCGCGGGCGAAAGACCCGGCGACGAGCCGCGGCAGGGCGGCGCGCCGACCGCGACCCCAGGGCAGGCGGGAGGACCCGCGGAGGGGAAGCAGAGCAAGAAGCGGAGGAAAAGAAACGGACAAGGAGGCCCCGAGGAACGGCGAGCGAACCGGGAACAGCCCAGCCGGAGAAGCGGACGGCCCCGCCGGGCGAAGGGGAGGCGGGAGAAGCGGCCGCAGCGGCGGACCGGGCCCAAGGCCCCGGGAAAGGGGCGGCGGAGAGGGGGAGAGCCCCGGCGGGCCCGGACCCGGGCGCACCACGAGGCGCGGGCGACGAGGCGGGGGGGGGAAGGCAGCCCCAAGCGGGCGGGGAAGGCCGGCCAAGGCGAAAGACGGGCGAGAGACCGAGAGCGAACAAGGACGCGAGGGAAAGAGGAAAAGGACGGGGAAAAGAGAGGCAAAGAGGGCGGGAAAGGGCGGGAGGGAAGCGGAGGGAGACCGGCGAGGCGCCCGGGAGGAGGGGGAACGGGGAGAGCCGGGCCGCCGAGCGACGCGGGGCGCGGACCAGCGAGGAGGCGGGGGGCGGCCAAAGCCCGGGCCGGGGAGACGCCCGCGGAACGGCGGCGCGGGGAGCGGGGAAGCAGCGCGCGCCCGGGCGGGCCGCGGCACCGGCGCGCGCCGGGCGCGGGCCGGGGGGCGCGCCAGGCGACCCGGCGGGAAACACGGACCAAGGAGGCGGACAGGGGGGCGAGGCAACGGGCGAGGAAACCCGGAAGGCGCAAGGAAGCGGAGGGGCGGGAGCCCCGCACGGGGGGGCACCGCCGACCGACCGGGAGCGGCGGAGAAGGGGGCGAGGGCGAGCAGACCGGGCGGGACCCGAAAGAGGGGGAACGAGGCCGGAGCGGGGCGAAGCCAGAGGAAACGCGGGGGAGGCCCGCAGCGAGACGGACGGGCAAAGCGGGCGGCGGACGGGGGGAGAGGGGCGAAAGACGAAGCGAACCGGCGAGGAGCGGGGGCCCGCCGAAGGGGCCCGCAGGAGAGCGGGAGCGGGCGCGAGAGGGCGAGCGGGGAAAGCCAAGGAGGAGAGGCAGCGGGGGCGGAACGCCCGCGACCGAGGCGCAAACGGGAAAGAGGGAGGACGCGGGCGGCGGCGGGGAGCCGCGCCACGGAAGCAACAGCGCCAAGGGGCCAGGGGGGGGAAGCAGAACGGGCGAGGCGGGAGGAACCGGAAGCCGGGGGACGGGCCCAACGGCGCGCGAACCGAGAGCCCACAAAGGGGGGGGGCGAGGAAGACAGCAGGACGGGGGGCAGGGAAGGCGAAAGCCGCGAAGGAGGGGGGAACAACGCACCGGCCGAAGCAACGAGCCCCGAAAAGGGAGGCGCGGAAGCGCGCGACCGAGACCCGGCCGGCGGGGCAAGAGCGAGGCCCGAGGAGGAGGAGGGCGCGGCGGGCGCGGCAAAACCGGGGCGCGAGCCCGGGCGGAGCGGCCGGCGGGCAGAGCGGGGGGAGGAGCAAAGAGGCAAAGGAGAACGGGGAAGGCCGAAGAGGGGAAAGGGGCCAGGGGAACGGCACGGGCACAGGGGGAGGCGAGCCGAAGGGGCGGGGAAGCCCGACAGACAGCGCGGGGGGGCCGGGCGCCGAAAGGGAAGCGGGGGAAAAGGCCGGAACCGGGACGGGGCGGGGACGGCAACGGGAGGGAGGCCGGAGACGGCGGCGGGGGCCGCGGGAAGAGGGAGCGGGGCGGGGAACAGCCGGCCCACCCGGGAAACGGCGCAGCCGGAGGGGCCAGCGGCGGGAAGAGCACCACACGGCGCGGGGGGCCGGGGCGCCCCCGGCGGCCCGGGAAAAGCCGGAGGACGAGGGCCGGCCACGCCCGGGCGGACGCAGAACCGCAGCAGGGCGCCAAGGGGAACAGCCGCGGGCCAAGGGAACAAGGGAGGCAAGGGAAGGCGGCAAAAGGGAGCCGGAACGGCGGGAAAAGGAGGGGCGCGGAGGGCGGGGCACGGGGGCCCAGGCCCGAACCCGGCGGCGGGGCGGCGGACGGCGCGAGCGGCGACCGCGGCGAGAGCGGGGCGCCGCGGGCCGGGGGGACGGACGGGGAACGGCGCGGGCGGGGGCCGGCCCCGGGCGGCGAACAGCCAACGCAGAACGGGGACGGACAAGGGGAAGCCGACGGGGGAAGGAAAACAAAGCAGGGCGAGGGGCCCGCGGAGGCGAACGCAAGGGGAGGGCGGCCCAGGGCGCGGAAGGGCAAAGGGAAGAAAGGCAACAAGCGCGGGGGAAACGGCGGGAGGAACGAGGACGCGCGGAAGGGAGCCAAAGGCCGCGGCAGCGAAGGAGGGACGCGCAGGAAGGGAGGAACGAGAGGCCCACGGGCCCGGGCGACGAGCCAGCGAAACCACAGCCAAGGGAACGGGGCGGGCAGAAGCAGCGGGGAAAGAAGACCCGGGGGAGCGGGACGCGAGGCCGACGGGGGGAAAGGACGGGAGAGGGGGGAGGAGAAGGGGGAGCCGAAAGGCGAAAGGGAAAGACCACGACGGGGAACGGGAGGGGACGGAGGCCGGGAAGCGGAGGCGGGGCAGGGCCCGCGGGGGGACCCAAGGCGCGCGGGCGGGCCGAGCCGGGCGGAAGACAGGGGCAGGGGGGAGGGGGCGGGGGGCGGCACAGCGGGGAAAGAGAACGCAGGGGGCCGAAGAGGAGCGCAACGAGAACAGAAAGCGCGGGGGGAACAGAAGGGGAAAAGCGCGGGGAGGCGGAGGGCCAGGACGAAGACGAACCGGGAAAGCGGGGCCGAACGAGCCGGGAGACCGGCGGAAGGCGAAGCGAGAGGGGGCAGAAAAGGGACCACAGGGAGAACGGGCGGGGGGCAGCCAAGCGGGCAGAGCGACGGGGCGGGGGAGCCGGCGAGGGCGGCGCGGCCGAGCAGGGGGAAGCAGAAGGCACCAAGGGGGGAGGGGCACCACCAAGAGGGAACGGGAGCGGGGGGGAGACCGGCGGGAGACAGGGAGGGGACCCGACGGAGGACAGGGGCGCAAGAGGAAGGCAACCGAGGACGAGAGGAACCGGGGAGGCGCACAAGGGGGCAGCGCGCGGGGGGGAAAAGCCAGGGGCGCGAAGCGACCGGGCGGGGGAGGAGGACGGAACGCCGCGAAGGCAGAAGCCGGGCGAGACCGACGCAGGCGCGCGGCGCCCGGGGGCCGACCCGCAGGAGGGCCAGGGGGCCCCAAGGGCACGGGGCGGGGGCGAAGCCGGCGGGCGGAAGGGCACGGGGGCCGCCGGGAAGGACAAGGCCGAGCGAGCGGCGAGCGGAAGCCGGGGCAGACGACGGAAAGACGCGACGGGGAGGGGAAGGGGGAGAGGGGCCGGGCGGCCACGAGCCGCGGAGAGGCAGCCCGGGGGCGCGCCGAGGCGGCCCGCCCACCCCCGAGCCAACCCGCCGGGCAGCACGCCCGAGGAAAGCCAAGGCAAGCCACACGAGGACGCGAGAGGGGACAAGGCCAAGAAGGGGAGGAGGGCGAAGGGGGGAAGCGCGCAAGCAAGAAACAAAGGCGGGAAAAAAGGGCGAAGGGGCAAAGGAGGCACAAGGGGCAAGGGCGGGGGACAAGGGGGGAGGGGCCAAGGACGGAGCCACGGGGCACGCGAACGGCGGGGGGCCGACGGGGCGGACGGAGGGGGCACGCGGGGACCGAAGGGCGGACAGAGGGCCGGACGAAGGGCGAAGGGCGGACGGCGGGCAGAAGGGGACGGAGGCGCAACGGAGGGCCGAAGGGGCGGACGCAGGCGGAACGAGGGGGCCGAAGGGCGGACGGGGCGGAACGGGGGGCCGACAGGGCGGACGCAGGCGGAACGAGGGGCCCAAGGGGCGGACGGAGGCGGAACGAGGGGGCCGAAGGGCGGACGGGGCGGAACGGGGGGGCCGAAGGGGCGGACGCAGGCGGAACGAGGGGGCCGACGGGGCGGCGGGGCGGACGGGGGCGGAACGAGGGGGCCGACGGGGCGGACGGAGGCGGAACGAGGGGGCCGACGGGCGGGCAGAGGCGGAACGAGGGGGCCGAAGGGGCGGACGGAGGCGGAACGAGGGGGCCGAAGGGGCGGACGGGGGCGGAACGAGGGGGCCGACGGGGCGGA
>NW_017618869.1:0-37500 GCF_001879475.1 Ipomoea nil
TGTCTATTTAGTTATTTGAGTTAAAATCTTATATAAGGTTTAGTTGGATTTAATAGAATTAAAAACTTTAGCCATGCAAGTTTTATGTTCAATAAATCCCTAACCCACTAGATAATATTTTATTACAATTTCTTTAGAATTTAAATTTTAGTCAATTATAATTCTAGTTTATGATTTGCATTGGAAACATGTATTTAGTTAATTCCCAAAATTTAGCCACTTTATTTAATTGAGCCACGGAACTTGCTCGGTATTCGGACTAACTGTAGTAAGTTACATGATTTGATATAACTCTATTCCAAGAATAAAATGTACCTTTTTTAGCCAAATTCTAAATTGGTTTTGGAAAGTATATTTTATTATTTTAGAATGTCCAACTATGGTGGGGAGTCATGTCCTCATTAGTTATTCGTTTAGTTGGACTATAATTGGAATCATATATTGATTATTTAGTATGCTCAACTAATGGTGGGGAATTATATCTTCATTAATTAGTTGGTCAAATCAATTATGAGTATGTATATCATTAATTTTGCTAAAGAATATCTTAATCAGTGGGAGTGGTCATTTAAAAAAGGATCATTAAGATACTCCATAATCAGTGGGAGTGATCATTTAGAAAAAGATCATTAAGATACTCCATTAAAGATTTTGGATTTAATTGGCTTCATACATCCCATATGGATTGTATGTCAAACAATAAGTCCAAAAGATTCCACGAGTATTAATCATGTATTTGTTTATAAATTCATATTGATTGTGCAACATATTTATGAAGATGTTGTAACAATATTAAAGAGTTTATTAGAACAAAACATATAACTTGTGGTGCACTTTTAAGTAATAAATTCTTCATCATTTAATAGTATTTAGTTTCTTCAAAATTGATCCTTGGCCATTTGGTTGTAAGGCTCAAAGACAATTTTGAGAAACATAAAAGTAAGACTCGTAATGTTCAGTTCATTTTGAAGGTGGACGTTAAGATTATTTGGGAAGTTATGGTGTATGTTTAAGATTCCAAATTTATGGACTTAGACATTTGGTTTATTGTCTAAGTTGTTGGAATGCTTCTATGGCTAAACTATCTTTTGGCTTTTTGATGAGTGGGAGTAACAGACGTGTCAACTCCAAGCTCTTAGCTGTTAGAGGTGGTGCTTATGTTAACTTATAAAGAAGTCATGGAATACAGTTAGCATTATGCTAACATTAAGAGATCTCTACTTAAGACATGCTTTTAAGGATCTTAGAGATCATACAGTGTACTCTTTTGTATAATTTTGATGGTTTTCTCTCTTAAGTTGCGCATATATATTTTATTTTGAGAAACTTCCCTTAAGGTACCAAGAATAACGTTGGGTTTGTTCATAAAGGATTCAAGTTAGTGAATCAAAATGCATGTGATCATAGGAGATATTACTCACTTATTCAGTAGAGGACATATTACTATGGTTCGTGTGTTTTGTTATTTGATGAGAGTTTAGTACTTGCACCAAGTGGAGACTGTAAGACTTTCCCGTATAATATATATTATACATTATGGGTCTTACTTATGTGGTGCAAGTGGACTAGGCCCATTAAGTAATTGGTTGGACTGGACATTTAGGTTTAAGTAGGTCCTATTCCACCAATGTGCCTATATAAAGCTTGTATTGATGGGATACAAGATATATGACTCATTATGGTACTCATACTGCTCAGAAAATACCAATACACCATCTAGGTTCTGAGTCAAGTATGAGACAAAGCGGCTAACCCTATTCTGCAGATCTACTGTTCAAGAGGCAATACAAACAGGATATCAACCATGGCTGGAGATCTATAGTGTTTCCGCTTCCGCTACTATGAGTTAAGTTTCTCGTAGATTATTCTCTGTATAGTTAGATCATGTTTAGATCTCACACATCTAAGCATCATGATATAACCCAAATTTTTAATATGGAATAAAAAATCATAATATAGCCTCTAGTGGAATGCACGAGTGCGCTCAACAACTCAATAAGTAAGCTAGCACTTCTCTACCAATTCAAGTATAAGAAGAACTAGCCCTCACATGTAGCTAGCTCGGTTGATTCTTAGGTGATAGATTGTGGAGAAGAACACATTATCAAGTATTGGCAATTGTAGTGCGGGCAAGTATGAACAAAACTAAGAATAAATATAACATAGTTGTAAACATTGTTTTATCTAATACAAAGATATTACATGCATTTATTAATTCAGGAGTTTATTCAAGAGCTAACAGGAGCGGCCTATTTGCTTTCTTGATTTGAGTCGGCCTATTTTCCTTCTTGATTTGAGTCCGTCCTATTTTCCCTTCTTGATTTGAGTCGGTTCTATTTTGCCCTCTTGATTTGAGGTCGGTTCTATTTTGCCTTCTTGATTTGAGTCGGTTCTATTTTGCCTTCTTGATTTGAGTCGGTCCTATACTCCTATTTGCCTTCTTGATTTGAGTCGGTCAACTATGAGCAACTTAGTTTGATTTACCACCCTGTGAAGTTTCAGTCGTCACTATGAGATTTACCCCGTGTACATTCGTGGCTAGCAATTACAAGTTTCTCTCGTTATTCAAAGGAAAAAAAAAAAACTTTTATTCTCATATAGCACTGAATATCATGGAATTAATTAAACTATCTCGCTAAAAAGAGGGCTTGAACCTCTAACCTTGTTGGGGTTACAAGCCACACATTTTAACCAACTGAGCTATTCTAGCTTTCTATTTCATTGTGAAGAAATTTGCATTAATCTTCAATAGTACAAAGCAAATCGTTACTTGAGTTCCCTTTCCTCAGAGAAACCAGGACGATGTAGAAAAGAATGTGTGGAAAAGAGTTTTTGATCGATTTCATCTCACGAAGGCTTTTTTTCTTCAAAGCCAAATGTACCAAACCTCTACTATTTTCTCCATTAATCAATCTTAAAATAATAAGCAAGGATGTTTAGGCAATTATGGAGTTTATTGTGGCTATGCTAACAAAATTTATAGGCCAGGCAAGCCAATGAATCCTTATAGAAACGAAAAAATATATAAATATTAATGAAACGAAATAAAAGAATGAAAATTAAAATAAATGAGCTACATTAATAAATATAACAAATTGTTTAAGGGATTACAAATTGTATATTCATAATTTTTCAATTGAAATGCAGCAAATTGTACACTTCATTATTTTTCCTCTAACATATTCAACACAGCACCCTGTAAAAGTGCAATCTAGTGTTTTCAATTCTAAGCTTCCTCTCACTTTAATTTTCAACTCTAGACAGGCAGGCACTGCTGCCCTCCACAGCCTAGTTCGCCCATCATTTCAGTCTTTCTCCTCCACATACATGAACTTGTTTCATGAATTGTGAAGAGTGAAGACGTATTTATAGTGTTAGGTTTATAGAAGCATTCATTTTAAAATTAATGTTTAGTCTTCAACCGTCATCTACTCATCTTCCATTTAAATTTCATGTATTGAATATATTATTAAATGTGATATTAGAGAATTATTCTGATATAATATTTTATATTTTGTTTTATTTATTATCTGAACAACAGTTAGGCAGAACTATTAGATTCAACTTTATTATAGTAGAAGAGTAGATGAGAGATAATTAGCTAGATTAGTATTGTTGCACAAAATCTAAGTATTTATTATAATACAATGTAATAAAGTCCGTAGTATTAAAAAAAAGTATTTATTATAAAAACACCTCCATTTTATCAGAAAAGAAAAACTAAGCATTAAGAATTACATAAATTAATCTCACATTGTTAAAGTTTAAGCATTATACATAAGGTTCACAAATCTTAGGAATAATAAACAAGGTTGGGTGTAATTTTTCCCTGGGATACAAAAATAGGATGCTTTTGAAAAGTATGCATAGATAGGAAAAGAGAAATCATGGAATTCGTGTTTGATGAAGAAAAAATGGACTTCCAGAGTGCATGTTAGTTTTTTTAGGAAAAAATGTTTTAAGGGTAATAAACGATGGTATTATACGTGTATGTGTATAGTACTATAACATAATGGAAATAAGGTAGTAGTATATCAATATATGTATATTTGCTATTAACCTCATTCATTCCTTAATCATTTATAAAGCATAATAGTTAGTTAATTAGTATGTACTAATTATTACATAATAATTTAGAAAGTTAACTGTAATTAACAATTATTTGTAATTAGTGTTTACTAATAATGAAAATAAATGTTTAAGATAAAATAATTTATGACTACATTAATAATGTTAAACAATTTATAGTCAAATTATTTATAAAATAATATTGCTTAATACGTAAAAATTTAAGAAATAAATATAGTAATAATAATATGCTTGCAAATAAAAGAGAGTGATGAATTGTTGTGTTCATAATTATGATTCATTCAACAAGTTAAGTTCACCATACATGTTGTCATGAATGTTATATTCAACTGACCATGGATAAATATTCTCAACATTATAGTTACTAATCAACATCATTAGTACGACATGGTTCAAACTCTAATTGTTTTCTAGGTTAATATTTAATATTTTAGTATTAACTATTAAAGTATTAAATAGTTTATAATAATCGAGTCTTAAAAATTTTTTTAAAAAATTAAACCAAATTGTTAAAAAAAAATATATGTGGGTGGCTACGCACCGATTAGGATGTCAACGGGCGAGGCGGGTCGGGAAGCATATTCCCGATCCCCTCCGCTGACTTTCTCCCACACTCCCCGTCCCCGTCCCCATCCCACTGAGAAATCGAAAATCCTCCCATCCCCATCCCCACGAGGATTATCCGAGGATGGGGAATCTCCAACCCTATTTATAACTTATAAAAGAATATTAACAATTTTAAAAATATTTAAATAAATAACTCATATATATTCATCTTCAACTTTTTACTATTGAATACGGAGTATTTTACAACTAAACATGTTATCCAAAGATGTCAATTCATAAGTATGACATACCATGAAAATAATGCTTCTAAAATTATATACTCTTTACAAAGTAATACATATATGTGTATGTTGTGGGGTTATAGGGCATAAATAAAAATAAATAAATAAATATATGTAGATATATATATATATATATATATATATATACATATATATATATATATATATATATATATATATATATATATATGAAAATTTCAAATGCCGCGAGGGCGTTAGGTGCGGAGGTGCGGTGGAATTTCAGAATACACCAACAGTGTTAACAACATGCATCAACAGTGTCAGGGAAACACACCACAATGAAATGCAAAAAAACACCAAGAGATACACAACTTATCCAAAAAATACATCATATAACTCATCACCACCCCCAATGGTGTTTTTAATCACACCTAATGGTGTGATTTTGGTGATGCTTACCTAATTTGTGTGTGTTTTTGTGACGTATTTTCCTAACGTTGATGGTGTATATTTGTTGAATTATTGGTGAATATATATATATATATATATATATATATATATATATATATATATATATATATATATATATATATATATATATATTTAGTTCCCGTGCGGTTGGGTGTCTCCCGTCCAGTTGTGCGGTTAAATTTAAGCCATTGATCTTGCTTAAATCAACGTACGGGATTACCAAAATTTGATAATTTTTGCATCTAGGTCAAGTTTAAGGTGCGTGGTTTTTGTGCTTGAGGTGCATAGTTTTTCCGCTTAAGGTGCGTGGTTTGCGTGCTTAAGGTGAGTAGTTGTTGAAACTTATGGTGGATGGTTTTTGTGCTTAAGGTACGTGGTTTTTGTGCTTATGATGCATGATTAACAAGCTTAAGATTACAAATTATTTATAGTATTTTTAGTCAATTATCAACAAGCTTGTCTAGCTTAGTTAGTAGAGTGTAAAGCTTTTAAACTTGTTATTGTGGGATCAAGCCCCACGATGGGTGTTTTTTTGCGGTTGCCAGTTGTTATCCCTTGCAAGTTGTCTTTTATGTATCTATTAGAATGATCTTTGCATAAGTTTCAACTTGTAAATATGTCCGACTTGAAATCTATTGGGCTTTGCCTGCGTAGGTTCAAATCCTGCTGTTGACGTATTTTTTTGCTGTTGCCGGTTGTTTTCCCTTGCAAGTTGTCTTTGATGTATCTATTAGAATGATCTTTGTATGAGAGTCAACTTGTCAATATGTCCGAGTGGTTAAGGAGATAGACTCGAAATCTATTGGGCTTTGCCTGCGCAGGTTCAAATCCTGCTGTTGACGCATTTTATTGTAGACAACAACGGAACGGCAAGCGGCGTCGAGCTTCGTAGACCATCTATGAGGCGAGAGACAACGGCAAGCGGCGTCGAGCTTCGTAGACCATCTATGAGGCGAGAGACGGCGTCGAGCTTCGTAGACCATCTACGAGGCGAGACAACGGCAAGCGGTGTCGAGCTTCGTAGACCATCTACGAGGCGAGACAGTGGCGTCGAGCTTCGTAGACCATCTACGAGGCGAGACAGTGGCGTCGAGCTTCGTAGACCATCTACGAGGCGAGACGAGACAGTGGCGTCGAGCTTCGTAGACCATCTACGAGGCGAGACAGTGGCGTCGAGCTTCGTATACCATCTACGAGGCGAGACAGTGGCGTCGAGCTTTCCTCATCTACGAGGCGAGACAGTCTTCGTAGACCATCTACGAGGCGAGACAGTGGCGTCGAGCTTCGTAGACCATTTACGAGGCGAGACAGTGCCATCGAGCTTCGTCATCTACGAGGCGAGACAGTGCCATCGAGCTTCGTCATCTACGAGGCGAGACAGTGGTGTCGATCTTCCTCATCTACGAGGCGAAACAGTGGCCTCGAGCTTCCTCATCTACGAGGCGAGACAGTGGCGTCGAGCTTCGTAGACCATTTACGAGGCGAGACAGTGGCAGCGAGCTTTAGAGAGACCATCGTTAGCTATTATATCAGTGAGGCGACTAGCGGCATCCAGCTTCGACTCGGCTTTCTGCTTAGTGTTTTACTTATCTTTTTTTGTGAGTCCAAAACTAAACTTCGATTCTTTATGTTGATGCATCTCCCGGAGGTATAACGATTAATTTTTCTGCATATTATGCCAGAATATGAACATTTTAAGGGTTTATTTTGTGAATCATGATTTGGTAAACACGGTGGTTAAGTGGTTCTTTATATTAATATCCATTTATTTTAAGCTTGTTATCGACTTGGATTCAAAAATTTCCTCTAGTTTGTATAATTTTATTACTCTGTTCTTTTGCTTTTCATTGTTGTATAATTATAATACAATGGATGAGTGACTTTGAAAATCATAATTCTTCAATTTGTATTGTCCCCCCCCCCCCCCACCCACCACCACCACCACAACCACCACCACCAAGCTGGACTTTTCATTATAATCATTAGGCTTTCTTTCACCTGTTAAATTAATATTATATTGTTATTTTTTGCCCCCGTCACCAAGCTTCGGCAAATTATGTTGTGGAACTGTGTCCACCTTGCAAGGTGGACACGGTTCCAAAACTGTCATAATTGTGAATATAGAATTCAAAAATTATGAACATAGTGTTCTATAAGAATAAATTTCAATTTTGGTTCACTGACTATTGAACTTGTGTTAATTGCAACACATGACTTTCAAAACTGTTAATTTAGTACCTTGACTATGCAATTTTTATCATTTACTGTCACTCCGGCCAAATTACCAGCCAAATGTGACCAGAAAATTTTAAGTCAATATTTAAACTGAATTGAAAGGGGTAAATTCGTCATATCATATCTATCTCACACCATCCAATCAATTAATAATCTTAATTATATTTAATGTTGTGATTAACGTTGTTCTCCATATGCAATACTACTAACAGGTGGATTTTTGCCATGGCAATCTTGGAAAAGATTCTTCACTGGTTGAAAATTCAAAATTCAAAATAGGTGCAGTGTAATGTCTTCATTGCTTCCATTTTACAGATGCGTATAAACTTAGCCCGTTCTCCCGCGGTCAATTCGGCGTCCAATTCATCATCAAATCCTTCATCGTCGAATTCTGAATTAAAGGGTCTCAGATTCGGCGACCAATTCATCGTCAAATCATTCACCGTCCGTCGCGCGTGGCTACTGGAGCTCCTCCGCCTCCTCGCGCTTCTGCTATCCCCTCCGACGCCTCCAAGCCGCCTATCCCTTTAACCACCACTTTCGTGCCAACAAATTTCACGATCCTGGCCCACTAGGCCTGGCACACGCTCACTCTCGGCTAGGGGGACGAAGAAGACGAAGGTGGTTGTATTCGTGTTCGAGTCGGAATCCTTGAAGGCCGCCGTGGACTGCCAGTGGCCACCAGAGATTCCGGTCGGGGAGGTGCATAAGAAGCTGATTAAAGGGCTAAGCAGCTACGAAATGGCGCGGTGAGGAGAGCCGGAAACTTGGGATTCTCTCGCGCCGACGATCTCAGAACGGATTTACAGTCGACGGTGGAACTCAATATTTTTCCTATTTTCTTAACATGAAAAGACGAATTTACCCTTCCAATTCAGTTTGAATGTTGACTTAAAATTTACCGGTCACATTTGGTCGATAATTTGGACGGAGTGACCAAAATTGATAAAAATTGCATAGTCAAGGTACTAAATTAACAGTTTTGAAAGTCAGGTGTTGCAATTAACACAAGTTCAATAGTCAGTGGACCAAAATTGAAATTTACTCAGTTCTATAGTTATGAACATAGAGTTTTGTAATTGTGAATACAGAGTTCAATAATTGTGAATATGAAGTTAAAAAATTATGAACATAGAGTTTTATAATTATGAACATAGAGTTCAGTAATTATGAACATAGAGTTTTATAATTGTGAATATAGAGTTCTATAATTGTGAATATGTAGTTCAAAATTTATGAACATAGAGTTTTATAATTATGAACATAGAGTTAAGTAATTATAAACATAGAACCGTGTCCACCTTGCAAGGTGGACACGATTCCACGACTTAACAATTGGCAAGCTTCTAGAGTAAGATTTCAACAAAATTAAAGTATTTGCACCATTCGAAAGCGTCTAGAATAAGCTTTCAACAAGATTTCGGCCGCACTACCATCCAAAAGCTTCCAGAGTAAGCTTCCAAAACATTTCAACTGCTAGTGCGACTGTGCGAGAACTCCGGTCTCCGGTGGCTTACCAGGTTCGTCTCTCTTACTCTCTCTCTCTCTCTCTCTCTCTCTCATTTCTCTTTTCATAATCATTTTTGAAATTGTGATCAATGATTTTACGGTTGAGCTTTAATGTATGCAACTGCAAATTAATTTTCCTATTTCTCTTTTCATAATCGTGTTTGTCGGTTGTTTTCCCTTGCTAGTTGTCTTTGATGTATCTATTATAATGATCTTTGCATGAGAGTTAACTTGTCAATATGTCCGAGTGGTTAAGGAGATAGACTTGAAATCTATTGGGCTTTGCCTGCGCAGGTTCAAATCCTGCTGTTGACGCATTTTATCGTAAGCGATCTCAAAATCTATTGGGCTTATTGCCTGACTCAAAATCTATTGGGTTTATTGCCTGACTCAAAATCTATTGGGCAACATATTGGGCTTTGACTAGGTGAGGTCGGCGAGACCACTATCATCCATCTACAAGGCGAGAAGTGGCGTCGAGCCTCGTAGACAGACAGCGGCTTCAAGCTTCAACGACCATCTACGAGGCGAGACAACGGCACTATCATCCATCTGCAAGGCGAGAAGCGGCGCTGAGCCTCATAGACAGACAACGGCTTCAAGCTTCAACGACCATGTACGAGGCGAGACAACAGCAACGAGCTTTAGCGAGACCATCGTTAGCTATATATCGGTGAGGCATCCAGCTTCGGCTCGGTGAGGCGACTAGCGGCATCCAGCTTCGGCTTGGCTTTCTGCTCAGTGTTTTGCTTATTTTTTGAAGTATAACTTCTTTTGTGATTCCAAAACTAAACTTGGATTCTATATGTGGATGCATCTCCAGGAGGTATAACAGTTAATTTTTCTGCATATTATGCCAGAATATGAAAATTTTAAGGTTTTATTTTGTGAATCGTGATTTGGTAAAAAAGGTGGTTGAGTGGTTCTTATATTAATATCCATTTATTTTAACCTTGTTATCGACTTAGATTCAAAAATTTCCTCTAGTTTGTATAATTTTGTTACTCTGTTCTTTTGCTTTTCATTGTTGTATAATTAATACAATGGATGGGTGACTTTGAAAATCATAATTCTTCTATTTGTATTCGCTTGCAAGTTAGCTTTGGTGTATCTATTAGAATGATCTTTGCATAAGTGTTAACTTGTCGATATGTTCGAGTAGTTAAGGAGATAGACTTGAAATCTATTGGGCTTTGCTTGCGCAGGTTCGAATCCTGTTGTTGACGCATGATGTATCTTTTTGAATGATCTTAACAAAAGATTCAACTCTTCAATATGTCTGAGTGGTTAAGGAGATAGACTCGAAATCTATTGGGCTTATTGGCGCACTCCAAATCTGTTGGCCTTGACTACGCGAGGTCGGCAAGACCACTATCATCCATATGCGAGGCGAGAAGTGACGTCGAGCCTCGTAGACAGACAGCGGCTTCAAGCTTCAACGACCATCTATGAGGTGAGACAACGGCACTATCATCCATCTGCAAGGTAAGATGCGGCTTCAAGCTTCAACGACCATCTACGAGGCGAGACAACGGCAATGAGCTTTAGCGAGACCACCGTTAGCTATATATCGGTGAGGCGACTAGCGGCATCCAGCTTCGGCTCGTCTTTCTGATCAGTGTTTTACTTATTTTTTGAAGTATAACTTCTTTGTGAGTCTAAAACTAAACTTGGATTGTTTATGTGGATGCATCTCCCGGAGGTATAACGGTTAATTTTTCTGCATATTATCCCAGAATATGAAAATTTTAAGGTTTTATTTTGTGAATCGTGATTTGGTAAACAAGGTGGTTGAGTGGTTCTTATATTAATATCCATTTATTTTAAGCTTGTTATCGACTTGGATTCAAAAATTTCCTTTAGTTTGTATAATTTTGTTACTCTGTCCACCCCGCCCCCCCCCCCCCCCCCCCCCGCTGGACTTTTCATTATAAATCATTAGGCTTTCTTTCACCTGTTAAATTAATATTATATTGTAATTTTTGGGCCCCGTCACCAAGCTTCGGCAAATTATGCTGTGGAACTATGTCCACCTTGCAAGGTGGACTCAGTTCCAAAACTGTCATAATTGTGAATATACGAAATGTGACCAGAAAATTATAAGTCAATATTTAAACTGAATTGAAAGGGGTAAATTCGTCATATCATATCTATCTCACACCATCCAATCAATTAATAATCTTAATTATATTTAATGTTGTGATTAACGTTGTTCTCCATATGCAATACTACTAACAGGTGGATTTTTGCCATGGCAATCTTGGAAAAGATTCTTCACTGGTTGAAAATTCAAAATTCAAAATGGGTGCAGTGCAATGTCTTCATTGCTTCCTTTTTACATATGCGTATAAACTTACCCCGTTCTCTTGCGGCCAATTCGGCGTTCAATTCATCATCAAATCCTTCACCGTTGAATTCTGAATTAAAGGGTCTCAGATTCAGCGACCAATTCATCGTCAAATCCTTCACCGTCCGTCGCGCACGGCTGCTGGAGCTCCTCCACCTCCTCGCGCTTCTGCTGTCCCCTCCAACGCTGCCAAGCCGTCTATCCCTTTCACCACTGCTTTCGTGCTGACAACTTTCACAATCCTGGCCCACCAGGCCTGGCACACGCTCACTCTCGGCTAGGGGGACGAAGAAGACGAAGGTGTTTATATTCGTGTTCGAGTCGGAATCCTTGAAGGCCGCCGTGGACTGCCAGTGGCCACCGGAGATTTCGGTCGGGGAGGTCCTCAAGAAGCTGATTAAAGGGCTGAGCAGCTGAGAAATGGCGCAGTGAGGAGAGCCGGAAACTTGGGATTCTCTCGCGCCGACGATCTCACAACGGATTTACAGTCAACGGTGGAACTCAATATTTTTCCTATTTTCTTAACATGAAAAAACGAATTTACCCTTCCAATTCAGTTTGAATGTTGACTTAAAATTTTCCGGTCACAATTGGTCGATAATTTGGTCGGAGTGACCAAAATTGATAAAAATTACATAGTCAAGGTACTAAATTAACAGTTTTGAAAGTCAGGTGTTGCAATTAACACAAGTTCAATAGAGTTCTATAATTATGAACATAGAGTTCTATAATTGTGAATACAGAGTTCAATAATTGTGAATATGAAGTTCAAAAATTATGAACATAGAGTTTTATAATTATGAACATAGAGTTCTGTAATTGTCTATATAGAGTTCAATAATTGTGAATATGTAGTTCAAAAGTTATGAACATAGAGTTTTATAATTATGAACATAGAGTTCAGTAATTATAAACATAGAACGACATAAAAATTGCCAAGCTTCTAGAGTAAGATTTCAACAAAATTAAAGTATATGCGCCATCCAAAAGCGTCTAGAATAAGCTTTCAACAAGATTTTGGTCGCACTACCATCCAAAAGCTTCCAAAGTAAGCTTCCAAAACATTTCATCAACTACTCATGCGACTGTGCGAGAAATCCGGTCTCCGGTCTCCGGTGGCTTACCAGGTTCGTCTCTCTGACTCTCTCTCTCTCATTTCTCTGTTCTTAATCGTTTTTGAAATTGTGATCAATGATTTTACGGCTGAGCTTTAATGTTTGCAACTGCAAATTAATTTTCCTATTTCTCGAAATGCCAGTGTCATCCATACTTCATCACCAGCTAATCGAACTCAATGTTGTGCTTCAAGTTTTGTGAAATTCTAGTATTACCCGTTGTTAATTAAGTACGTTGTTGAGTTCTAGCTTTAGCTAGAATATTTCATTTGTTTTAACAGCAATCTACTCTCATAATTACAAGTATAATTGATTAGAATTTGCAATGCTAAACAAAATGAAATTACTAGTTTACCCGCATGGGCAGCTCAACTGGTTATAGAGGTGAAAAGTTGGATGAATGACCAGGGATCGAGTCTCACCAGCGGCAATGTGGGAGCTACCTCTCAAAGTGAGGGGGGCTCCTAGTGCGCAGTAAGTAAAGGTCGAGTCTCACCAGCGGCAATGTGGGAGCTACCTCTCAAAGTGAGGGGGGCTCCTAGTGCGCAGTAAGTAAAGGTCTAGCCTATGTGGATCTCTGTCAGGTTGGGGTGTGGGGGGCCCTTAGGGATGGGGTTCAACCTTTTGGAAGAATGAAATTACTAATTTAACAGCAGGTTTATATGCATGGCTCACCGCATTATTTAATCCTGGCTCCGCCTCTGTCTCCCTATTCTTCCCGTTCTCTCTGAAATTATATCTTGTTGACTCTCTCAATCCCTTCTTCCACCATCCAGTAAATACAATGGATTAGTGTTGCATCCTTCAAAACGTAAGTATCTTCATGCAGATCTCAAGATTTTTTTTTTTTTTTGGGTTAATGAATTATTTGTCGTTGGATTTTTTTAATTACAATTAATTTTTAAGATTATATATATATATATATATATATATATATATATATATATATATATATATATATATATATAGGAAAAATGATTTAAAGGTAATAAACGATGGTATTATACGTGTGTGTGTGTATAGTATTTTAACAATAATGGAAAAAAAGGTAGTAGTATATGTATACTTGCTATTAACCTCATTCATTCCTTTATTATTTATAAAGCATAATAGTTAGTTAATTAGTATGTAGTAATTATTACGACATTGTTCAAACTCAAATTGTTTTTTAGGTTAATATTTAATATTTTAGTATTAACTATTAAAGTATTAAATAGTTTATAATTATACAGTCTTAAAAAATTTTTTAAAAAAAATTAAACCAAATTGTTAAAAAAAAATACGTGGGTGCTTTGGCACCGATTAGGGATGTCAACGGGCGAGACAGGGCGGGAGGCATACTCCCGATCCCCTCCGCTAACTTTCTCCCACACTCCCCATCCCCGTCCCCATCCCATTGGGAAATCGAAAATCCTCCCCATCCCCATCCGCACGAGGATTATCCGAGGACCGGGAATCCCCAACCCTATTTATAACTTATAAAAGAATATTAACAATTTTTAAAATATTTAAATAAATAACTCATATATATCCATCTTCATATAATAATTTGAATAGAAAACACATTATAAATTACACATCTCACTATTAATATAAAAGAATGATATATATGTGTGTTTACTAAATATTAAAAAAGCTATTAAAAACGTGACTGTGTTGAAGACTAGGGGAAGGAGTCAAAAAAACTGTAAAACTATATTAATGCAAAAAGATTCAAACATTTAACCTTTACTATTACCAAATATGTGCTCTACCAACTAATCTAACACATTTCTTATTAACATTTAATATTTTTTTATACTAATACTAAAACTTGTACTATATATACATATATACGTACACATATTATATATGGGGTGGGGGTGGGGGTGGGGTGAGGGGGGCAGCTGCCACCCCTGCCCAACCCCCCTCCCCCCCCCCCCCCCCCTTGGCTCCGTCTCTGTCCAGAGATGTCAATTCATAAGTATGACATACCATGAAAATAATTATTCTAAAATTATATACTCTGTACAAAGTAATACATATATATGTATGTTGTGTGGCTATAATGCATAAATAAAAATAAATAAATAAATAAATAAATATATATATATATATATATATATATATATATATATATATATATATATATAATTTAGTTCTCATGCGATTGGGTGTTTCCTGTGCGGTTGTGCGGTTAAATTTAAGCCATTGATCTTGCTTAAATAACCATACAGGATTACCAGAATTTAAAAAAAAAAAAAAAAAAAAAAAAACAGTGCCAATTTGGTTATTTTTGCATCTAGGTCAAATTTAAGGTTCATGGTTTTGGTGCTTAAAGTTTGTGGTTTTTTCGCTTAAAGTGCGTGGTTTTTGTACTTAAAGTGTGTGGTTTGTGTGCTTAAGCTGAGTAGTTGTTGAAACTTATGATGCGTGGTTTTTGTGCTTAAGGTACGTGATTTTTGTGCTTAAGGTGCAATGTTTGCGTGCTTATGGTGGGTAGTTGTTGAAACTTAAGGTACGTGGTTTAATGTGCGTGAATTTTGTACTTAAGGTGCGTGAGTTTGTGTTCTGAATGTATTTTTTTGTATGTTTAATGTGCGTGTGTTGTGTACTTAAAGTGCACCAATGTAATGCTTAATGTCAGTTCACCCGCACAACCGCATGGGAAGCACCACTCGTACCTGATCTCTTCCCTATACACACACACACACACACACACACACACACACACACAAATATATATATATATATATATATATATATATATATATATATATATATATATATATATATATATATATACATACAATCCACAGCTGCATCGAGGCTCGAACCCTAGACCTCCCATATAATTAAGCCACTTGGTATAATTAAGCTAATAATTACACGGATATTAGTATAATTACAATTAAACATAGTTCTTTCGAATTATTTTTAAAATAATTATAGTTAATTCATTTAGATATGGAGATGATGAAAAAAGTAAAGGCGATATGGTGAAATGGAATATACTTAAGGTATAAAAGTATAATTACATAGATTTTAGAATAATTGCCTAATAATTATTATGGTAATTAAGATAAACATGAGTAGTTGGATTTATTTGTATAATAATTAAATTTAAATTATTTATTATTTTTTCCAAAATATTTACCTTAGTAAATATATAAGAGTTAACACTATCTAGGGTCCTCAGAGTATAGTGGTTTTGCCACGTTTAGTCCTAAACTTTCAAATTACAACCCATGGTTCTTCAACTTTCAAATTGTTATCATCCGTAGTCCAAGTTAACCACCCAGGGTCCTTCAACATTCAAAATTTAACCAGTCGCGGTCCTTTTGGAAGGACCATGATCAAGTCTTGACAATTGTAGTGCGGGCAAGTATAAACAGAACTAAGAATAAATATAACATTGGGAGAAGAATAAATATAACATAGTTGTAAACATAGTTTTATTTAATACAAAGATATTACATGCATTCAAGAGCGGAGCGGCATATTTGCCTTCTTGATTTGGGTCGGCCTATTTTACTTTTTAATTGCCTTTTGCCGACTAAGATGTGGTTTACCCCGGTCCTATACTCCTATTTGCCTTCTTGATTTAAGTCGGTGGTTTACGCCGTGTATAGACTAATATGTGGTTTACCCGCAATTACAAGTTTCTCTCGTCACTATGAGTGACTTAGTTTGAATTGTGATTTACCCCGTGTAGTTTCTCTCGTCCCTCAAAGGGAATTAATTAATAAATTAATTAAACTAACCCGCTAGAAAGAGGGCTTGAACCTCCGACCTTGTGGTTAATAGCCACACGCTCTAACCAACTGAGCTATTCTAGCTTTGTATTTCATTGGGAAGAAATTTGCATTAATCTTCAATAGTACAAAGAAAATAGGTAATCGTGTTCCCTTTCCTTATAGAAACCCAGGACGATGTAGCAAAGAATGTGTGGAAAAGAGTTTTTGACTTCATCTCACAAAGGATTTTTATATTCAAAGCCAAATGTACCAAACCTCTACTATTTTCTCCATTAATGAATCTTAAAATAATAAGCAACGATGTTTAGGCAATTATGGAGTTTATTGTGGCCATGCTAACAAAAGTTATAGGCCAGGCAAGCCAATGAATCCTTATAGATAAGGATGTCATTTAATTATTTGTTGTCGTTCATCAAAAAATTTTATAGGTCATAAAACTAGTAAGGTGTACATAGCAGTGACCCTTCTAGCTATCCCAAAAGTTTTTTTTGGTACTTTTTATTACGGAGTAAATGTTTAGTTAATAGTGAGGAGGCCTACATGGTTGATGGAAGATGCGGGTAATTTCTTTATCAAAAGGGGCATTACAGAGGGTGGTAGCTTGAGGTGAGTTAATTGGTCCTCATCAAGGGAGGGATATATGGTTGGCCTAGTTTAAACTCATCAATATTGATGAGGTGATGAAAGCAACCTTGGGGTTGGCAAGTGGGTGGGGAAGGGGTACATAGCTTCGTTAGCGACCATCTTGGTATCATAGATGGTTCACAAGGTCAATATGAAAATTGGATTGACCAATAATTTCACTATTGAACTTTGGGAGCTCAAGGAGTGTAATCGGCTTGCGAGAGAAGGGGTTGCGTAACGTTGTGGTAGAGTTGGACTTGGAGGCTATGGTTAAGATCATTCAAGGGTATGTAAACACGAATCATGAGTTGTCTGTAATTGCTTATTGTAAAAATCTAGGGGTACGGTTATGATGGAAGAGAATAAGTATGCTGACTTTCTGGCAATTTTGGACGATGTGGGAAACGAGGGAATAGTGTTTATGAGTCATCCTCGAGACAAAATGAAGGATCTTTTGTTCGACGCTCTGGGATGAGAGTCTCAATTCAGATGACTGAATGAGAGTGATGACCTTCGTGTTACACATACAAACCAAATTCAAGTATCACTATTAATTTACTTTCATGCATTTTATATTTTTTGTTAAATGTGTGATTATTATTCTTATCGTCCAATATCGCATATTTTATTACAATAACTCACACATAAATCGATGAATGTTGCAATTAGATTCAAACTGTTACGGGATAGGTACAATATACTAACACAACTAAACTATCGTAACTTAACCCTGTAGACTAGGAATACAAATAACAATAGCCTAATATATCTCACAAAATCAACATTAGATTGTACGGTGTTGTTCCAACAAAACTTATTACAACTAGTAATTAACCTGTGCGATGCATGGGAAAAAATAAGATTATAATCTTTTTAAAATGGTTACTTTAAGTAGTTATAGAAATAAAACATAAATGTATATATGTTCGTGTGTGATGCACGGTCTTTAAGATTACAATATAATACAAATATACAAATATTAAAGAAACGAAAAATATATAAATATTAATGAAACAAAATAAAAGAATGAAAATTAAAATAAATGAACTACATTAATAAATAACAAATTGTTTAGGGGATTACAAATTATATATTCATAATTTTTCAATTGAAATGCAGAAAATTGTACACTTCATTATTTTTCCTCCTTTTACAGATTCAACACAGCTCCCTGTAAAAGTGCAATCTAGTGTTTTCAATTCTAAGCTTCCTCTCACTTTAACTTTCAACTCTAGACAGGCAGGCACTGCTGCCCTCCACAGCCTAGTTCGCCCATCATTTCAGTCTTTCTCCTCCGTATACTATGAACTTGTTTCATGAATTGTGAAGAGTGATGACTTATTTATAGTGTTATGTTTATAGAAGCATTCATTTCAAAATTAATGTTTAGTCTTCAACAGTCATCTACTCATCTTCCATTTAAATTTCATGTATTGAATATATTATTAAATGTGATATTAGAGAATAATTCAGATATAATATTTTATATTTTGATTTACTTATCTGAACAACAATTAGGCGGAACTATTAGATTCTACTTTATTATAGTAGAAGAAAAGATGAGAGATAATTAGCTAGATTAGTATAGTTGCACAAAATCTAAGTATTTATTATAATACAATGTAATAAAGTCCGTAGTATTAAAAAAAATATATTTATTATAAAAACACCTACATTTTATCATAAAAGAAAAACTAAGTATTAAGAATTACATAAATTATTCTCACATTGTTAAAGTTTAAGCATTATACATAAGGTTCACAAATCTTAGGAATAATAAACAAGGTTGGGTGTAATTTTTCTCTGGGATACAAAAATAGGATGCATTTGAAAAGTATGCATAGATAGGAAAAGAGTATCATGGAACTCGTGTTTGATGAAGAAAAATGGACTTCCAGAATGCATGTTAGTTTTTTTGGGAAAAAATGTTTTAAAGGTAAAAAACGATGTTATTATACGTGTATATGTATAGTATTGTAACAATAATGGAAAATAGGTAGTACTATATCAATATATGTATACTTGCTGTTAACCTCATTCATTCCTTAATCATTTATAAAGCATAATAGTTAGTTAATTAGTATGTAGTAATTATTACATAATAATTTAGAAAGTTAAATGTAATTAAAAATTATTTGTAATCAGTGTTAACTAATAATGAAAAATAAATGTTTATTTATTAGGAATCAAAAAAGTAATGAAATTAGTAATAATTACATAATAAGTACATTTTTTTTTTACTTAGATAAGATTAGTAATTATTCTTTAGTTGTATTATAATAAGATAAAATAATTTATGACTACATTAATAATGTTAAATAATTTATAGTCAAATTATTTATAAAATAATATTACTTAATACGTAAAAATTTAAGAAATAAATATAGTAATAATAATATGCTTGCAACTAAAAGAGAGTGATGAATTGTTGTGTTCATAATTATGATTCATTCAACAAGTTAAGTTGACCATACATGTTGTCATGAATGTTATATTCAACCGACCATGGATAAATATTCTCAACATTATATAGTTAACAATCAACATCATTAGTACGACATGGTTCAAACTCTAATTGTTTTTTAGGTTAATATTTAATATTTTAGTATTAACTATTAAAGTATTAAATATTTTATAATTATCTAGTCTTAAAACAATTTAAAAAAAAAAAATTAATTCTGCAAATTATGGCACACACAGTGTAACCCATGTGTACACAGTCAACCCAAGTTCACACCAACTTGTTTTACGCCTTTTCATCCACACAGTCATTATTTACGTTATGGCACACGCAGTTTAACCCAAGTGCACAACATAGTCTTTAACATCAATCCGGTTTTCGTGAATTCATTTTTCCAATAGTTTTGCACATTATGGCACACATAACACAATCCAAGTGCGCACCAAAATGTTTAACGTCTTTTCATACTCGAACTAATTCTGCAAATTATGGCACACACAGTTCAACCCAAGTGCACACCCTAATCTATCAACCTAAGTGCACACCAACTTATTTTGCGTCTTTTCATCCACATACTCATTATTAACGTTACGGCACACACAATTTAACCCAAGTGCACAATATAGTCTTTAACGCCAATCTGGTTTCGGTGCATGCACACATTCGATATCCTAAGTGCACACGGTATGTCGTATATCAGTTTTCTTGAGCATCATGGCACAAACTCGTTGCCCCAAGTGTACACACAACACAATCCAAGTGCACACCATAGTCTATCACATCAACCTGTTTTATTTCTCTTTATGCACTCATTACTTTTCCTCGCTATGGCACACACACTTTAACTCAAATGCACACCGTAACCTATTAAGTAAAATTGTTCTGCTCATTATGTATTACATTATCATATTTTACGACTTGTTCTGCTCATTATTAACTATAATAAGCTCCACATCAACATAATGAATGCTAAAACTCTAACCCCATAAGCCTTATGCCATACTTTAGAGGTGAGTCCAAACCCAACCGGAAAGAGAGGATCATAGTTATTGCCGGCGTTTATTTGCTGTTGGTCGACTTAGTGGCTGCATTTGCTAAAATTAAATTACATTACCTTCATTGACGGCGGCGTCCATGTTTTCGATGTAACGTTGGAATGCATTTGTTGTGTTTTCCCTGCCGTCGACACCTACGCATGCAATCTAGTTGTATTCTCCTAATTGATTCCAAACTTCTAAACAATACTTCCTTAGTTTGGACACCTAAAATCAAGGAAAATATCAGGATGAAATCTTTCTATTTAAGTGGATGTTGAAGAGGATTGTATCATTAACCCTGTAATTAATTACAGTTATTCTGCTAATTAAAAAATTTTAATATGATCTTGTCCATTGATTATCAAATTTTGGATGGCTTTGATTAGTTCTTATGTTCCTACCTAACAAATGGTTCTCACTTGAAGCCTCCCCTATATATATAAAGGATCAAATGATGACTCATCCTTAAGTGAGAACGTGAGGACTAATCTTGTGCGTTTGTGTTTTTTATTTGGATGGCCCAGATTTGAGTTCCTGAGATGACATGGATTGACTTTTTTGTTCAAGTGGAGTAGTAGTGTCATTTTTTTTTAAAGTGTGAACACATGTGTATTCCTTGGCCAAATTGGTTTCCTATTTTCTTGGATCATCATCGTTGCAATTTGGAGCCGCGATTTCTTCATCATTGATTGAGTGTTCGCTCATGCAAACTAATCAGTATTTTTTATTTTTTTTCGCTTGTTCTTTTGTGTATAATATTGTCTATATTTGGATGGTCGTGTATATGTACAAATTCCTGGGTAGTACAATTGTGCATTCGTGTGTGCTGATTGTGCAACCTAGTGTTGTAAGTTGTGCACCGTAGGCTAGAGAGTTGTGCATTATAGCACATAGTTCAGTGCATCGTAGGACATTGGGATGTCCACTGTAGAATTTTTTTGGTGGGGTTTGAATGCACAACAATAAAGATATCGATTCACAATACTCAGTATAGGAATGCACAACATTTTGTATAGGAATTCACATCTTTTAATAAGACCAATTTACCTTAAATTTATATATTTTAATATTTTAAAGGGATTTGTTTTCTTAATCCGTGTGATTTGTTCCTTTTATTCTCAGCCATACATCATTCTGGTTTAATGGTCTAGATTAGTCCTCACGTCCTCACCTCCTCACCTAAGATTAGGTCCTCACCTGATCCGGACCCTATATATATATATATATATATATATATATATATATATATATATATATATATATATATATATATATATATATATATATATATATATATATATATATAGGGATGCACTCAGGTGCGAATAAGTGCTCAGGAGGGAAATGCGAACGAATCAGCGCGCGACACGTGTCCAGATCTAATAACTTTAAAAAAACACGGTGGCATTTTCGTAAATAATTGAACATCGAAGTACAAGTAAAATCACTTACAAGTGCACCTACTTTCACCTATAAGTGCATGTAATTTTGCCTTGTTAGCATTCACTTTCCGCAAATATTCATGCACCTGGGTGTGCTTATAACTATATGTGCAACTATTTATAACTATTGGTGCAACTACTTATAACTATAGGTGCACCTACTTTCACCTATCAGTGCATGTAATTTTGCCTTGTTAGCATTCACTTTCCGCAAACATTCATGCACCTGGGTGTGCTTATAACTATTTGTGCAACTATTTATAACTATAGGTGCAACTACTTATAACTATAGGTGCACGTACTTTCACCTATAAGTGCATGTAATTTCTCCTTGTTAACATTCATTGATCTGAGTTCAGCGGGTAGTAATACCCCTGAAAACCACTCGCAAACATTCATACACCTAGGGGCAACTACTTATAACTATGTGTGCAGAACTATAGGTGCAACTACTTAGAACTATAGGTGCAACTAAGTATTGATGCTCTATGTAAATTTTTACTTGCACCTATAATACATTTTACATGCACTTGTAATACATTTTACTTGCATTTCGATGTTCAATTATTTACTAAAATGCCACCGTATTTTTTTAAAAAATCAGTGTTTCTCATCCATTAGATCTGGACACGTGGACGAACAGAATTCATTCCTATTTCGCGCCTGGGCGAAGCATTCGCACCAGAGTGCGATTCTATATATATATATATATATATATATATATATATATATATATATATATATATATATATATATATATATATTATCAAAAAATCAAAAAATTAATTATAATTATGAAAAATTTAACGACACATGTTTAATTGTAATTAACTTAATTTTCACAATAATTATTAGTCAATTATACTAATATCTATGCAATAAATTCCTTAATTACCATAATAATTATTAAGTAATTATAGTAACGTTGCGAAATTATACTTTTATAACTTAAGTATTACATATATTTACATGCACTTGTAGGTGAAAGTACAGACATTGCATGCACTTGTTGGTGAAAGTAGGTGCATCCGATCAATGAATGTTAACAAGACAAAATTACATGCAAGAAAAATGTATTATAAGTGCATGTAAAATGTACAATAAGTGCAAGTAAAATTTACACTGAGCATCAATACTAAGTGCACCTGGTGATATAACTAAGTGCACGAATGTTAATAAGGTAAAGTTACTTGCACTTGTAAGTGAAAATAGGTGCACTAGTAAGTGATTTTACTTGCACTCTTTACTTGCAAAGATGCACCAGCTACTTACACTTATAACACATTTACTTGCACTAAAGTTTAAATTATTTACAAAAATGCCACCGCGTCGTTTTTTTTAAATTACATCTGATTCGTTGATCTCGACACGTGGATGGCTGGCATGCATTCGCATTTCTCTCCTGGGCGTTTATTCGCACAGGAGTGTGACCCTATATATAAATAATTTTATATTGTGTGTATTTGGCTAGTATTATTTGAAAAAAAAAAATGTGACCAAGTAATTGTAACTTATAAAAACATTAAGATTGACAGTAGTGACACTATTTCAACTTATTTTCGTTGTCACTAAATCACTTTTTTTTTTTGTAATAACATATTTCGTCACCAAATGTACATTTATTGTGACGACTATTGATATCACTCAAATGCTACTTTTTGTGTACGTAAATATTGTCACAAAAGTTTTAGTAATTGTGACAACTTTTCAAAAGTCGTCACTGCTACAATAGTGACGGAAGATATAGTAACGACAGGTGATGACTTCAAAAATTGGTCACTAATATCAATAGTGACCAAAATCGATAGTTTTGGTGACTTCTGTTATCACTAAATGTGAAATTTCTTGTAGTGACTTTCACACTAATCTTATAATCAAATAAATGTACGCTTTCAAATATTAGATTTGTTTATAATTTAATCTTTAATTTTATTATCCAAATATAAAAAAAAAAATTACTGCTTGCATCGCGGGGTAATTTACAAGTTTAATTAAAGTGTCAATATATTCATCGGAATAGCTCAATTTCTAGCATTTGTTAGGAGGTAAACTTGGTGGTAAATACTCTTCCTTCTAGCCTACTATTGGCTTGTTAAATGTTATGTGATTCCTCTTCTTTCTTTCATTTGTAAAATGATTTTTTGCCGGCCTGTTGATGTTAAAAAGAAAGAAAAAAAAAATCTCTTATTGGAGGCAAATCACATAATTCTGGTGACGAGGAAAACACACAATATTATGTAATGATGTGAATAAGTTAACCTCAACTATAGTTTAATAGCCTCCAAATCACGTAGGAGAAGCAAACTATACTAAGAAGCCTTATTATGCAATGTGCTCGATTGAGAAGATGGAAACTATACTAAGAAATCTTATGCAATGTGCTCGATTGAGAAGATGGAAACTATACTAAGAAACCTTATGCAATGTGCTCGATTGAGAAGATGTTGTTTAACACTCCCTTTTTATCAATAAAGTTGGTGTTTTCTTTGTTTGTTTGTTTCTTTTATTTATTAATTTTTTTGGTTTAAATACAATATATTTGGTTGACCAAGAATACTCACAGTCAGTACCAGAGGTATTTATACTTTTGGTTTAAATACAATATATTTGGTTGACGAGGAATACTTATGGTGTGCATTGGATAAATCACGAACTATGTAATAACTCGCAAATCTAATAGGAGAGGTAAATTTGCACTAACAAGAAAGACCATATGTGGCAAACTCAATTAGAGAAACATGTTGGTAGAGAATCATAGTTCACCCACTCATGATCTTCAACGACCATATGTACATTTAGAATATACGAGTTTTTGGTTTATTAATATAATTATCCAAGCGCTAGCTAGCCAGCCATGCACCTCCATCATAAGCCCAAAGCCCTCTTCCTTCCTTCCCCAAGCCTTATGAACATACATTCCCTCAAGCCTTGTGGGCGTATCTTCCTTCTCTCTAGCCCAATTCCACCGATTCACCTTTTTTATTTTTATTGTTTTTATTCATTGAACCTTCAAGAATACCTAACTCGATAGCCCCACGACCCCATCAAATTCATTTACAAAAATGACTTTAATTTTTTATAGTTGTGTACATTCACCCAATGGTCTTTATTATAGGCATATATTTAACATATATACTATAATGATTATGAAGTAATTCTTTCAATGTTCTTTCAGGGACATATTTTAAAAATTGTTGGTTTTAACTTTAAATCTTGATCCTTCTAAAATGATTAAAAATGGAGTATAACCTGGTGGTATTACCATGAAAAAAAAAAAACGTTATAATATGATGCCTACTAAGCCATACACATTAACCATATGATAAACAAATTAAAATCACTTCTTAATCATAATATTTTGTTCTCCTCAAATATAGCTTAATTTCGTATTATAATATACACATCTTGTAAGACTTTCCCGTATAATATATATTATACATTATGAGTCTTACTTATGTGGTGCAAGTGGACTAGGCCCATTAAGTAATTGGTTGGACTGGACATTTAGGTTTAAGTCCTATTCCACCAATGTGCCTATATAAAGCTTGTATTGATGGGATACAAGATATATGATTCATTATGGTAAGATTCATTATGGTACTCATACTGCTCAGAAAATACCAATACATCATCTAGGGTTCTGAGTCAAGTATGAGACAAAACGGCTAACCCTATTCTGCAGATCTACTGTTCAAGAGGCAATACAAACAGGATATCAACCATGGCTAGAGATCTATAGTGCTTCCGCTTCCGCTACTACGAGTTAAGTTTCTCGTAGATTATTCTCTGTATAGTTAGATCTTGTTTAGATCTCACATTTGGTATCAAGAGTCTTTATCAATCTCTGCCCGGTTGATTGTTTTGCTTTAATCAACATTAATTTTTTGTTTATATACATTGAGTTTGTATATATTTGACTGCTGGAAATTATTTTTTAGCATTAAGCACAGTTTTAATTTTTTTATTTTTGGAACCACCGCCATCGGAATTTGGCCGGAAGAACGGCGACGACTGGTTCATGGGCGACGAAGGGTGATGTTGAGAGGTTCTCCGCTGTAAGCCTTGTTGTGGGGAGGACATTGCCATGGACAGCAACTCTCCGGGCACCCTGACTCTCTGGTTTTGGGTGGTGGTGTCCGCGAATTAGAGTTGCGGCGATAGGCGGCTTCAACGGACCTAACGCTGTGACGAGGTGAGATCAGGGCCGGATTTTAGGCTGTGCAAGCTGGGCTACAGCACAGGGCCCCCAATTTTAGAGGGGCCCCAAATTTTAGAGGTCCAATATTTAATTTTTACCTAACTAGTTTAGAAATAAAAATAAAAAGTTTTCAATTAAATCTAAAAAGGTTTTATGAAGAGATGGTAAGAATGTGTATTTAGTGTATTTTCACTTGGAGGTCAAAGGCTCCAAACTTGCATATATTGATTTTAAAAATTATTATTTTAGTAGGGCCACATTTATTTATCAGAACAGGGCCACAAAAAGTTAAAATACGGCCCTGGGTGAGATGGCGGAGACGGCACTGGGTTTGGATTCCGTGTTGGTGGCTTCGCTGCCTCTCTCCTCTCTCAGGCGATGCTGGTTGTTGCTCCCCCATCTTTGCGCTGTTATTAAGGTCGACGGCGAGCTGAGCGTGTTTAGTGTGGTGGGCGTCGGTGATGCCTACGGAAATAGCTGGATGAGTAGTACATACGCCGTATGCATTCCATATTCTTATTAATTTGCAATTTATTTTTGTTATTATTATTTATCATATTTTAGTTGCCTTATTAATGGTTATACATATTAATTTTGGTCAATGGTGATTCTTTAGTCTAAAATTACCATATTAATATTACCTTAGTTAATATTATAATTAAATTATTTTTGGCAAATGGTAAATATATAGTAATTGCTTAATTTGGAATATTAATGCCCTTTAGTTTCTTTTTAATTTTGGCATTAAATTCATAATTAAATTGTTATTCAACTTAGGCAAATATTAAGTTTTAAATTTTGCTATTTGAATTTTAATTTAATATTTAAATGTATATTAAATTGCCTGAAGTATTGCAATTTGTTTAGGTATATATATGAGTTAATATATATTAAAATGCAAAATCCAAGCATGCTAAGTATTTTTATAATTTTATGGCCCGTTTGGTTCACGGAATCAATTTGGAAGGAATAGGAATGATATTCCATAAGGAATGGAATAGGTAAGGAATAGAATAGAGATTGTATTCTGTTGTTTGGTTCGCGGAAGGAATAGATTTTAGGAATTGTATTTCAATGTTTGGTTGGTTAAGGAATAGAAATAGAATATATGTTTAAAAGACATAAATGTCCTTATAAATAATAATAATAATAATAATAATAATAATAATAATAATAATAATAATAATAATAATAATAATAATAATAACAACAACCCAAACCCACGGCCCATTTGCAACAAAATAATCCCTACCCATTTCCCTCTCACCTAAATCAGACGCAGCAGACAGAGTGACCGGCATTGTCAGATTGGTGATCGGCCTCCGGTTGCGACATCGGATGGACTATGGCCTTCTTCGTCCTTGGAGTCTTTGCCGGCGACGGAATCTGAGCAAGGGCAATCGGAGGGATCGCGGTTGAGGGACGAACAGTTCCCCCCAATCAGATTGAGGATCGCCTGTGACACCCCGAAAATCCACATTCAATCCATGGATTAATTGAGTAATTAATCCTATTGCATTTGAGTAATTAATTCCTAAAATCCTGATTTTTAATACTCAAGGACTAGTATTTGACTAGTCAACCTTTAAGTTGTGTTGTACCTTGTGCTTTGAGGGGAGTTCCCTTGTTCCTTACACTTTCTAAGGGTTAGTAAGGGCATTCTTGTCTTTTCACCAAGAGTTAGTATTGTAACCTAACCTAGAAGACTTCTTCATTTCATTCCCTACAATTCTTAGAAAATAGTTCTACCTTCTCTTTAGAAAAGAAGTGTAGCTTATTCTCCAAGCCAAGTTGAGACCCTTGTCAAGATTCCAAGATTCAATCTTTCACCTAATTGGGCATCTATGAGGGTAAGTTCTAAGTTCATCTTGTGTTTTTGGTTCCATCTTAGTTTTCTTTTTCTTAAAGGTAGGATCTTTATGATCTTTTGGTTTAATCTTGAAGTGGGTTTGGAAAGTAAGCCTTGTGGAGAGCTTGTTGTGGTGTAAAGTGAAGTCTTTTGGTCTTCAAGAGGTAACCCGTGCTCTACAAAACCTATTTTGCTTACCTATATGTGATTTCTTGGATTCTACATGTGTTTTGCTATGAAATGTGAGGGTTTATGCATTTATCTTGTGATATTGCATATCTAGAGCTTGTGTTTAGGGTTCCTTTGTGCCATTGCTTGGCATTTTCAATGATTCAAGTCATTTTGTTGTGTTTGGTGAGATTTGCCATGTTTTGGACTTGAATTTGTGTTTGGAGAAGAAAATCCCTGAAGGGATTATTTTGCCCAGGAGTATGTACCCACGGGCGGAACGGCGGGGAGAGCCCTATCCTCCCCCCACCCGCAGGTACATAGACTTGTGGGTAGTGTACCCGCGGGCAGAACCACGGGTAGGGGCCTACTCGTGGGCCCACCCGCGGGGAACACGATGGTGGTTGTTCGGGATTTGTTCCCCGTGATTTGTTTGACTCGGTATTTGGTCTTTTGGCTTCCCGTTGTTCTTTTGTGGAACTATTTGAGTGTCTTCTTGATGTTTCGTACGTCTAGAACTATAGGGTAGGTACCCATGTAGGACTTTGGTGTCTTGAATCGTGCTAAGTGTTCAACATTGTATTTCATGGGACCAAGAGGTGTCTTGTGTGTTCCTCGGAACTATCTTGAGTTTCCCCGTTGATAAGCATGCTAGTTTGTTATCTTAATGCTAGCGTGTGTGTGGTTTGTACCTCCCGTTTGGTTGATGATAACTTGTGTTATTCATCATTGTTGTCGTTGGGCTGTGACCCGTTCCTTGATTGAGTATGTTTAATACCTTCGTTGTAATCCGTTGTTTGACTCTCGTGTGAGTGGTGGTGCGTGTGTGGCTCTACCTGGATTGCACGATTAGTGGTGTGGGACACTAGTCACCAAGGTATTGCAGCGGTCCTCGTGGTAGCCGTGACGTGATTATGGAGTTGTGGCCTGAGTGATGAGTCCACATTTTTGGGGGATAACATGTGTTATCCGGGCATGTGTTGCCGTGATTGGTGGTGTTCGTTGGTGGTTGTTGGTGGGGGACGACGGTCCCGGGGGAATAAGGTTGGACTAAGAAGTACTGGGGTCCTGGAGGTAATGGTTGGAAAAGAAGGTACAAGGTTGGGGGTAACCATAAGGTTGGAACAGGGCATAAGGAAGGCATACCAACTCGTGATGGGTGATGTTGCGAATTGTAAAGCCGGCGTTGTGTGATCTTCTCTCGTGACGTGTGTAGTCACGGAGGCTTGTGTTGTTGTCGCATGTGTTGTCGTTGGGTGAGTCTTTATCCTTGTGTGTGGTTAACCTTTGTGGTTTGGGATGTGTTCCCGTGTTATCCTTGAGAGTGATGAGTCTTGTGTTGACAATTGATCTTGGTTTTGACTTATATATATGTATTCCGTTTCGAAAATGGTTTTTATGACTTATATCTATCTATTTATGATACTTAACGGTATTGGTGGGTTACCAGCATTATTCGCTGACCGAGCGTCGTCCCATGTTTACCTTTGTATCTTTCAGGTGATGTTTAGACCAGCGCGATGTCTAGAGCCTGGTAGCTTAGCACCTTTATCTTTGCTTTTGTGGCCTGTGCGCCAATGTAGTTAGACTGATGTTTTGGGATAGATGTACACACTTGCAGATTGTTTGCCGTAGCGTTTACCGTGTTTGGTAGACGTGGCGCGACACCCCGTTGGATTTCTTCTATCCAGTTTCGTTTTTATCTTCCGCTGTGCTAGTTTTGTCGCTTAATCTGCATTTGTTAAGGCTTTTATATAGGTCTTGTTTGGGGGGTGTTACATCACCGGTGTCCAGAATTAGCGGAGTCCGCTCTACCGCTCGTGGCCAATCAGACCCCTCACCTCTAATTTGTGATCGGAGAACGGAGAGGTCTTCTGGGATATGCTGCATGCAGACTTCTACGCCGGGCAGGATGCTCGTCGACAGCCTCAGGCTCTTGAGGTTAGTCGCGAGCTGCCGGTTGCGACAGCTACGAGTGGTGTCGTCACTGCCTTGCTACTTTGCTCAACTAGGCCTTATTCCCAATTTGGTTGTGGGGTTAGATACACTCGTAGTATTGAACTGCTAAGAATTTGCTAAAATGTATTTTCTACTTAGGAGGAGGTCTTTCATGCTGTAGTCTCTCCTAAAGGTTGTTCATCCACAACTATGAAAAGAGTTTTCTGGAGTTGTTTTAGTTTTTATTTTCCTCATTTAGGATAAATTAAAAAGAAGAAAAAGGATGGTGAAAGGTTTCTTGTTGTGCTCAGTCCTTTTATTTCATTTTTATTTTAGGAGAGGCGTTGTTCAGTTGTATTAAGAATTTGTTCTGTGCCTCCTTGGGAAAGCTATTTTCATCTTTATTTATTTAGCCTTCTTTTATTGCATTATTTGAAATATAATTGTAAAATTCAATGCAGGATGCCAACAACAATTTTCCTTGCTTGCCAACAGCTACAGAGATGAGTTGTCGGCTTCCCACCGCGTGACCGCCTCGATGAGGCGGAGAAAACTGCCGGTTCAGATCATCGGAACATTCTACGCAAGCCTGAGAAAAAAATCCATTTGAAAGAGATGCAAAACAGAGAGAAATGGAGGAAGGATACAATAGGAAATAAAATATAAAATCTATTCCTGAGTACTCAGGAATAGGTTAATACCAGGGGGGCCCTGGTAATAGCTATTACCTTATTTGAGGTAATAGGCTATTACTAGAAATATTATTCCTGGTAATAGAAACTGTTACCAAACAAAGGAATAGGCCTATTACTGGGAATGCTATGCCATTCCCGGCCTATTCCGTGAACCAAACAGGCCATTATTGTTATAATTATGCATTTAGAAATGCATGTTTTAAGAATGGATTTAACATATTATTAACTCATAGACTATGTATTAAATATCCTTCAACTTTGGATCCTTAGGTCAATTTTGGACATTATGACCTATTAAGACAGCTTGTTTGGTTTCTCATTTAATTTTGAGCATATTTTAGTCCTATATTTCACTTGGACTTTAAAACCTATTTTGAACAAGATATTTGGGACCTATCTTGGGTCATTAAAGTATGGATCCCACCATTATTGAGTGATATTTTAATAATAATTATAACTATTTTATTTTGACTTATAACATGTATATTATGATAATAATATTGATTATTATGCATAACATGTTCACTAAGTCTTAATTATTACTGACTACCATATTTTGTTAATGGTAGTCATGGTTGGTAATAATATTAAGTTTGGATATATTTCAGTACTGGACCATTGAGTTTATGGGTCTAATTTGAGTGATTAAGTGTTATAATTATTATCTTGGGTCTATTTATGAGTCATTAAGAATTTAAGGATTATAATTGTTATTTTGGCCATTAAGGATTACAACTATTGTTTAAGTTGATTATATTTTTTTAATCTATCAATAGTTTTCAGGGCCTTAATAATAATATTAATTCCTTTATATAATAATATAGTAAGCAATATAGTTGGTATATTGCCTTTACAATGGTAATTTGATTATTACCGTAACTTTAGTCTCCCTAAAAGACATTATAGTCTTGATTAATTATTATGTGGTAATATGATATTAATATTAGATGTCCCTTTAATTACAGTTTTGCCATTTATTAAGTTAAAATTGGCAATATTAATAACTGTTATTAAGTTTAGGGGCTAATCTCGTTTATTACCTTTCATAACAATAATAATAATTATTATTTTTTGGTAATCTATTATGTTTGGAAAGATTACCTATTTGGTGGTTATTGTTACATACAATTGGACGTTGCATTGAGGTTACTGACAGTGAGGATGAGAGAATTTTAGCACTATGGGAGATGCAGTTGCATCATTAAGTTTAGTCATTAAGTTTTTATCATTATTTATTGGTAATTAGTGCTATAGTTATAGTTTGATTGCTTGCCACATTTTATTTCCTTAAGAAAAATGGAAATATTAAAGAAGGTATATTACCATACTTTGGTTGTTATTACCAAATATTAATGGTGATTATAAAGTTATTTATTATCATTAATATTTTAATGATAACATTATTATTATGGTTTATTTATGAATCCTGAATTGTTTCCAATTATGTTTATGTGACAATGCTTCAGATAAGAAATTTTTTTAAGGCAACTGACTATTGCTGTTACTATACATTTATTCCATAATTCATTTAGTCTTTGAATTATGATTAATGTTATTGCCCATATTTGGTTAAGTATGAACAAATGAATATTTGGTGTATTTTCATACTCTTTATATTGTTTTATGCATTTGATCACATTAAGTGCATAATATTAAGTTTAATTATGCAATTAGGGTTTGTGAGATTTTGATTTACAAATGATAACATATACTTTTTGTTTGTTATTGTTATAATTTGTGAATTCAGTTATTTCTCATAAATTTGATCTTTATGCATTAAAACATTTTGTCATGGGATTAAAGTTTAAAATTTCAAAATTATTGAAATCTCATATTGTAAATTGCTTTAAGTTATGCAATTTGTTTGGAATATATGAGTTTAATGTTTAATTTTATGCATGTTTGTCATAAGCATAATATTCTGTTTTAAATTATGCAATTTTGTCTTATTATGCCTTTAGAAATGCATAAATTTAGGATGGAATTATATTAGTTCATACTTAAGTTGGACTAATGCATAAACTTTAGTTGCGGTAGTGCCTGAATTTAAGCACGTTCCGTTAATTTAGTTCATCAATTTAAAGCATTATCCATATGTGAATCTATAATCTTTAGATCTTCCAAACGATTTTACTTCAAACATGAAAACGCATGACTTAGGGAAGTTTCTTGGGGAGGAATACTAGTTCTATGGCCCTGGCTTAAAAGCCTTGTTGCTACTAGTCCCCTTGCGACGCTACTCTGTCTAAGGAGTTGGTATTTAATAGAGCTTTGTCTCGACCAACTTTCCTGGGAGTATACCTAATAATTGTCTATCATGTGTTGGTTTAATTTGTTTGTTAGGCTTTAAATTCCCCTTTTGCCAAGTGATTACAATTTTAGATTAATTAAAGAGTAGCCACAGCATCTTTAATTTACTAAAATTGTCTAAGGTTTAAATTACATAAAAATGACAATGATAATTGTCTAGTGATCTTATAATTTTAATGAGTTGGGGAGTAGCCACAGCATCCTTAATCAGTTAAAATTATATATTAAGCAGTTTATCTTGATCACATACAGTTTTGGACATAAATTCCCCTTTTGCCAAGTGATTACAATTTTAGATTAATTAAAGAGTGGCCACAACATCTTTAATTTACTAAAATTGTCTAAGGTTTAAATTACATAAAAATGGCAATGATAATTGTCTAGTGATCTTATAATTTTAATGAGTTGGGGAGTAGCCACAGCATCCTTAATCTGTTGAAATTATATATTAAGCAGTTTATGTCAATAAATCCCTCAACCCACTAGATAATAATTTTATTACAATTTCTTAGAATTTATAAATTTAGTTCAATTATAATTCTAAGTTTCATGATTTGCATTGGCAAAACATGTATTTAGTTACTTCCCAAAATTTAGCCACTTTATTAATTGAGCCACGGAACTTGCTCGGTATGCGGACTAACTGTAGTAAGTTACATGATTTGATATAACTCTATTCCAAGAATAAAATGTACCTTTTTTAGCCAAATTCTAAATTGGTTTTGGAAAGTATATTTTATTATTTTAGAATGTCCAACTATGGTGGGGAGTCATGTCCTCATTAGTTATTCGTTTAGTTGGACTATAATTGGAATCATATATTGATTATTTAGTATGCTCAACTAATGGTGGGGAATTATATCTTCATTAATTAGTTGGTCAAATCAATTATGAGTATGTATATCATTAATTTTGCTAAAGAATATCTTAATCAGTGGGAGTGGTCATTTAAAAAAGGATCATTAAGATACTCCATAATCAGTGGGAGTGATCATTTAGAAAAAGATCATTAAGATACTCCATTAAAGATTTTGGATTTAATTGGCTTCATACATCCCATATTGGATTGTATGTCAAACAATAAGTCCAAAAGATTCCACGAGTATTAATCATGTATTTGTTTATAAATTCATATTGATTGTGCAACATATTTATGAAGATGTTGTAACAATATTAAAGAGTTTATTAGAACAAAACATATAACTTGTGGTGCACTTTTAAGTAATAAATTCTTCATCATTTAATAGTATTTAGTTTCTTCAAAATTGATCCTTGGTCATTTGGTTTGTAAGGCTCAAAGACAATTTTGAGAAACATAAAAGTAAGACTCGTAATGTTCAGTTCATTTTGAGGTGGACGTTAAGATTATTTGGGAAGTTATGGTGTATGTTTAAGATTCCAAATTTATGGACTTAGACATTTGGTTTATTGTCTAAGTTGTTGGAATGCTTCTATGGCTAAACTATCTTTTGGCTATTTTGATGAGTGGGAGTAACAGACGTGTCAACTCCAAGCTCTTAGCTGTTAGAGGTGGTGCTTATGTTAACTTATAAAGAAGTCATGGAATACAGTTAGCATTATGCTAACATTAAGAGATCTCTACTTAAGACATGCTTTTAAGGATCTTAGAGATCATACAGTGTACTCTTTTGTATAATTTTGATGGTTTTCTCTCTTAAGTTGCGCATATATATTTTATTTTGAGAAACTTCCCTTAAGGTACCAAGAATAAACGTTGGGTTTGTTCATAAAGGATTCAAGTTAGTGAATCAAAATGCATGTGATCATAGGAGATATTACTCACTTATTCAGTAGAGGACATATTACTATGTTTCGTGTGTTTTGTTATTTGATGAGAGTTTGCTAGTACTTGCACCAAGTGGGAGACTGTAAGACTTTCCTGTATAATATATATTATACATTATGGGTCTTACTTATGTGGTGCAAGTGGACTAGGCCCATTAAGTAATTGGTTGGACTGGACATTTAGGTTTAAGTAGGTCCTATTCCACCAATGTGCCTATATAAAGCTTGTATTGATGGGATACAAGATATATGACTCATTATGGTACTCATACTGCTCAGAAAATACCAATACACCATCTAGGGTTCTGAGTCAAGTATGAGACAAAGCGGCTAACCCTATTATGCAGATCTACTGTTCAAGAGGCAATACAAACAGGATATCAACCATGGCTGGAGATCTATAGTGCTTCCGCTTCCGCTACTATGAGTTAAGTTTCTCGTAGATTATTCTCTGTATAGTTAGATCATGTTTAGATCTCACACATCTAAGCATCATGATATAACCCAAATTTTTAATATGGAATAAAAAATCATAATATAGCCTCTAGTGGAATGCACGAGTGCGCTCAACAACTCAATAAGTAAGCTAGCACTTCTCTACCAAATCAAGTATAAGAAGAACTAGCCCTCACATGTAGCTAGCTCGGTTGATTCTTAGGTGATAGATTGTGGACAAGAACACATGATCAAGTATTGGCAATTGTAGTGCGGGCAAGTATGAACAAAACTAAGAATAAATATAACATAGTTGTAAACATTATTTTATCTAATACAAAGATATTACATGAATTTATTAATTCAAGAGTTTATTCAAGAGGTAACAGGAGCGGCCTATTTGCTTTCTTGATTTGAGTCGGCCTATTTTCCTTCTTGATTTGAGTCCGTCCTATTTTCCCTTCTTGATTTGAGTCGGTTCTATTTTGCCCTCTTGATTTGAGTTGGTTCTATTTTGCCTTCTTGATTTGAGTCGGTCCTATACTCCTATTTGCCTTCTTGATTTGAGTCGGTCAACTATGAGCAACTTAGTTTGATTTACCTCCCTGTGAAGTTTCAGTCGTCACTATGAGATTTACCCCGTGTACATTCGTGGCTAGCAATTACAAGTTTCTCTCGTTATTCAAAGGAAAAAAAAAAACTTTTATTCTCATATAGCACTGAATATCATGGAATTAATTAAACTATCTCGCTAAAAAGAGGGCTTGAACCTCTAACCTTGTTAGGGTTACAAGCCACACATTTTAACCAACTGAGCTATTCTAGCTTTGTATTTCATTGTGAAGAAATTTGCATTAATCTTCAATAGTACAAAGCAAATCGTTACTTGAGTTCCCTTTCCTCAGAGAAACCAGGACGATGTAGAAAAGAATGTGTGGAAAAGAGTTTTTGATCGATTTCATCTCACGAAGGCTTTTTTTCTTCAAAGCCAAATGTACCAAACCTCTACTATTTTCTCCATTAATCAATCTTAAAATAATAAGCAAGGATGTTTAGGCAATTATGGAGTTTATTGTGGCTATGCTAACAAAATTTATAGGCCAGGCAAGCCAATGAATCCTTATAGAAACGAAAAATATATAAATATTAATGAAACGAAATAAAAGAATGAAAATTAAAATAAATGAGCTACATTAATAAATAAAACAAATTGTTTAAGGGATTACAAATTGTATATTCATAATTTTTCAATTGAAATGCAGCAAATTGTACACTTCATTATTTTTCCTCCTTTTACATATTCAACACAGCACCCTGTAAAAGTGCAATCTAGTGTTTTCAATTCTAAGCTTCCTCTCACTTTAATTTTCAACTCTAGACAGGCAGGCACTGCTGCCCTCCACAGCCTAGTTCGCCCATCATTTCAGTCTTTCTCCTCCACATACATGAACTTGTTTCAGGAATTGTGAAGAGTGAAGACGTATTTATAGTGTTAGGTTTATAGAAGCATTCATTTTAAAATTAATGTTTAGTCTTCAACCGTCATCTACTCATCTTCCATTTAAATTTCATGTATTGAATATATTATTAAATGTGATATTAGAGAATAATTCTGATATAATATTTTATATTTTGTTTTATTTATTATCTGAACAACAATTAGGCAGAACTATTAGATTCTACTTTATTATAGTAGAAGAGTAGATGAGAGATAATTAGCTAGATTAGTATTGTTGCACAAAATCTAAGTATTTATTATAATACAATGTAATAAAGTCCGTAGTATTAAAAAAAAAGTATTTATTATAAAAACACATCCATTTTATCAGAAAAGAAAAACTAAGCATTAAGAATTACATAAATTATTCTCACATTGTTAAAGTTTAAGCATTATACATAAGGTTCACAAATCTTAGGAATAATAAACAAGGTTGGGTGTAATTTTTTCCTGGGATACAAAAATAGGATGCTTTTGAAAAGTATGCATAGATTGCTTTGCAATGGGCCATTCGATGGTGTGATTCGGTACTTGGCCTCATATGGTGGAGGTGGACTCCCTCGTGCTTGTCCGGTTGATAACATCTCCTACAGTGGCGATCCCTTGGAGGATTAAGGAAGCTGTTCTCTACATTCGCTCTTGCCTCTCACAATGGGGGTCCTCAATCCGGCACACCTTTCGAGAGGCCAATCAAGTGGCGGATGCGCTAGCGGGGGAAGGTTTAGCC
>NW_017618869.1:42500-47500 GCF_001879475.1 Ipomoea nil
GGGAGGTGCATAAGAAGCTGATTAAAGGGCTAAGCAGCTACGAAATGGCGCGGTGAGGAGAGCCGGAAACTTGGGATTCTCTCGCGCCGACGATCTCAGAACGGATTTACAGTCGACGGTGGAACTCAATATTTTTCCTATTTTCTTAACATGAAAAGACGAATTTACCCTTCCAATTCAGTTTGAATGTTGACTTAAAATTTACCGGTCACATTTGGTCGATAATTTGGACGGAGTGACCAAAATTGATAAAAATTGCATAGTCAAGGTACTAAATTAACAGTTTTGAAAGTCAGGTGTTGCAATTAACACAAGTTCAATAGTCAGTGGACCAAAATTGAAATTTACTCAGTTCTATAGTTATGAACATAGAGTTTTGTAATTGTGAATACAGAGTTCAATAATTGTGAATATGAAGTTAAAAAATTATGAACATAGAGTTTTATAATTATGAACATAGAGTTCAGTAATTATGAACATAGAGTTTTATAATTGTGAATATAGAGTTCTATAATTGTGAATATGTAGTTCAAAATTTATGAACATAGAGTTTTATAATTATGAACATAGAGTTCAGTAATTATAAACATAGAACCGTGTCCACCTTGCAAGGTGGACACGATTCCACGACTTAACAATTGGCAAGCTTCTAGAGTAAGATTTCAACAAAATTAAAGTATTTGCCCCATTCGAAAGCGTCTAGAATAAGCTTTCAACAAGATTTCGGCCGCACTACCATCCAAAAGCTTCCAGAGTGAGCTTCCAAAACATTTCAACTGCTAGTGCGACTGTGCGAGAACTCCGGTCTCCGGTGGCTTACCAGGTTCGTCTCTCTTACTCTCTCTCTCTCTCTATCTCTCTCTCTCATTTCTCTTTTCATAATCGTTTTTGAAATTGTGATCAATGATTTTACGGTTGAGCTTTAATGTATGCAACTGCAAATTAATTTTCCTATTTCTCTTTTCATAATCGTGTTTGCCGGTTGTTTTCCCTTGCAAGTTGTCTTTGATGTATCTATTATAATGATCTTTGCATGAGAGTTAACTTGTCAATATGTCCGAGTGGTTAAGGAGATAGACTTGAAATCTATTGGGCTTTGCTTGCGCAGGTTCGAATCCTGCTGTTGATGCATTTTATTGTAAGCGGTCTTGAAATTTGCAAGTTTGAATTGAAATTTGCGAGAAACCTATTGGGCTTTGACTACACGATTTCGTAAGCGATCTCAAAATCTATTGGGCTTATTGCCTAACTCAAAATCTATTGGGCTTATTGCCTGACTCAAAATCTATTGGGCTTATTGCCTGACTCAAAATCTATTTGGCTTATTGCCTGACTCAAAATCTATTGGGCAACATATTGGGCTTTGACTAGGTGAGGTCGGCGAGACCACTATCATCCATATTGGGCTTTGACTAGGTGAGGTCGGCGAGACCACTATCATCCATCTGCAAGGCGAGAAGTGGCGTCGAGCCTCGTAGACAGACAGCGGCTTCAAGCTTCAACGACCATCTACGATGCAAGACAACGGCACCATCATCCATCTGCAAGGCGAGAAGTGGCGCTAGATCACTATCATCCATCTGCAAGGCGAGAAGTGGCGTCGAGCCTCGTAGACAGACAGCGGCTTCAAGCTTCAACGACCATCTACGAGGCAAGACAACGGCACCATCATCCATCTGCAAGGCGAGAAGCGGCGCTAAGCCTCATAGACAGACAGCGGCTTCAAGCTTCAATGACCATCTACGAGGCGAGACAACAGCAACGAGCTTTAGCGAGACCATCTTTAGCTATATATCGGTGAGGCGACTAGCGGCATCCAGCTTCGGCTTAGCTTTCTGCTCAGTGTTTTGCTTATTTTTTGAAGTATAACTTCTTTTGTGATTCCAAAACTAGACTTGGATTCTATATGTGGATGCATCTCCAGGAGGTATAACAGTTAATTTTTCTGCATATTATGCTAGAATATGAAAATTTTAAGGTTTTATTTTCTGAATCGTGATTTGGTAAAAAAGGTGGTTGAGTGGTTCTTATATTAATATCCATTTATTTTAACCTTGTTATTGACTTAGATTCAAAAATTTCCTCTGTTCTTTTGCTTTTCATTGTTGTATAATTAATACAATGGATGGGTGACTTTGAAAATCATAATTCTTCTATTTGTATTCGCTTGCAAGTTATCTTTGGTGTATCTATTAGAATGATCTTTGCATAAGTGTTAACTTGTCGATATGTTCGAGTAGTTAAGGAGATAGACTTGAAATCTATTGGGCTTTGCTTGTGCAGGTTCGAATCCTGCTGTTGACGCATGATGTATCTTTTTGAATGATCTTAACAAAAGAGTCAACTTGTCAATATGTCTGAGTGGTTAAGGAGATAGACTCGAAATCTATTGGGCTTATTGCCGCACTCCAAATATTATCATCCATATGCGAGGCGAGAAGTGACGTCGAGCCTCGTAGATAGACAGCGGCTTCAAGCTTCAACGACCATCTACGAGGTGAGACAACGGCACTATCATCCATCTGCAAGGCAAGATGCGGCTTCAAGCTTCAACGACCATCTACGAGGCGAGACAACGGCAATGAGCTTTAGCGAGACCACCGTTAGCTATATATCGGTGAGGCGACTAGCGGCATCCAGCCTCGGCTCGTCTTTCTGATCAGTGTTTTACTTATTTTTTGAAGTATAACTTCTTTGTGAGTCTAAAACTAAACTTGGATTCTTTATGTGGATTCATCTCCCGGAGGTATAACGGTTAATTTTTCTGCATATTATCCCAGAATATGAAAATTTTAAGGTTTTATTTTGTGAATCGTGATTTGGTAAACAAGGTCGTTGAGTGGTTCTTATATTAATATCCATTTATTTTAAGCTTGTTATCGACTTGGATTCAAAAATTTCCTTTAGTTTGTATAATTTTGTTACTCCGTCCCCCCCCCCCCCCCCCCCCCAGCTGGACTTTTCATTATAAATCATTAGGCTTTCTTTCACCTGTTAAATTAATAATATATTGTAATTTTTGGGCCCCGTCACCAAGCTTCGGCAAATTATGCTGTGGAACTATGTCCACCTTGCAAGGTGGACTCAGTTCCAAAACTGTCATAATTGTGAATATACGAAATGTGACCAGAAAATTATAAGTCAATATTTAAACTGAATTGAAAGGGGTAAATTCATCATATCATATCTATCTCACACCATCCAATCAATTAATAATCTTAATTATATTTAATGTTGTGATTAACGTTGTTCTCCATATGCAATACTACTAACAGGTGGATTTTTGCCATGGCAATCTCTGAAAAGATTCTTCACTGGTTGAAAATTCAAAATTCAAAATGGGTGCAGTGCAATGTCTTCATTGCTTCCTTTTTACATATGCGTATAAACTTAGCCCGTTCTCTTGCGGCCAATTCGGCGTTCAATTCATCATCAAATCCTTCACCGTTGAATTCTGAATTAAAGGGTCTCAGATTCAGCGACCAATTCATCGTCAAATCCTTCACCGTCCGTCGCGCACGGCTGCTGGAGCTCCTCCACCTCCTCGCGCTTCTGCTGTCCCCTCCAACGCTGCCAAGCCGTCTATCCCTTTCACCACTGCTTTCGTGCTGACAACTTTCACGATCCTGGCCCACCAGGCCTGGCACACGCTCACTCTCGGCTTGGGGGACGAAGAAGACGAAGGTGTTTATATTCGTGTTCGAGTCGGAATCCTTGAAGACCGCCGTGGACTGCCAGTGGCCACCGGAGATTTCGGTCGGGGAGGTGCTCAAGAAGCTGATTAAAGGGCTGAGCAGCTGAGAAATGGCGCAGTGAGGAGAGCCGGAAACTTGGGATTCTCTCGCGCCGACGATCTCACAACGGATTTACAGTCAACGGTGGAACTCAATATTTTTCCTATTTTCTTAACATGAAAAAACGAATTTACCCTTCCAATTCAGTTTGAATGTTGACTTAAAATTTACCAGTCACAATTGGTCGATAATTTGGTCGGAGTGACCAAAATTGATAAAAATTACATAGTCAAGGTACTAAATTAACAGTTTTGAAAGTCAGGTGTTGCAATTAACACAAGTTCAATAGTCAGTTGACCAAAATTGAAATTTACTCAGTTCTATAACTATGAACATAGAGTTCTATAATTGTGAATACAGAGTTCAATAATTGTGAATATGAAGTTCAAAAATTATGAACATAGAGTTTTATAATTATAAACACAGAGTTCTGTAATTGTCTATATAGAGTTCAATAATTGTGAATATGTAGTTCAAAAGTTATGAACATAGAGTTTTATAATTATGAACATAGAGTTCAGTAATTATAAACATAGAACGACATAAAAATTGCCAAGCTTCTAGAGTAAGATTTCAACAAAATTAAAGTATATGCGCCATCCAAAAGCGTCTAGAATAAGCTTTCAACAAGATTTTGGTCGCACTACCATCCAAAAGCTTCCAAAGTAAGCTTCCAAAACATTTCATCAACTACTCGTGCGACTGTGCGAGAAATCCGGTCTCCGGTCTCCGGTGGCTTACCAGGTTCGTCTCTCTGACTCTCTCTCTCTCATTTCTCTTTTCATAATCGTTTTTGAAATTGTGATCAATGATTTTACGGCTGAGCTTTAATGTTTGCAACTGCAAATTAATATTCCTATTTCTCGAAATGCCAGTGTCATCCATACTTCATCACCAGCTAATCGAACTCAATGTTGTGCTTCAAGATTTGTGAAATTCTAGTATTACCCGTTGTTAATTAAGTACGTTGTTGAGTTCTAGCTTTAGCTAGAATATTTCATTTGTTTTAACAGCAATCTACTCTCATAATTACAAGTATAATTGATTAGAATTTGCAATGCTAAACAAAATGAAATTACTAGTTTACCCGCATGGGCAGCTCAATTGGTTATAAAGGTGAAAAGTTGGATGAATGACCAGGGATCGAGTCTCACCAGCGGCAATGTGGGAGCTACCTCTCAAAGTGAGGGGGGTTCCTAGTGCGCA